>NC_067116.1:11273879-11379847 GCF_021347895.1 Acanthochromis polyacanthus | reverse complement strand
TCTGAGGTAGATTGGAGCATGCAGAGGATAGTAAGATACCACTTGATGTTTCATGGCGAACCATCAAAATTCTGGAGGTCGCCATGTCCACACCCT
This sequence comes from Acanthochromis polyacanthus, assembly GCF_021347895.1. Lineage (NCBI taxonomy): Eukaryota > Metazoa > Chordata > Actinopteri > Pomacentridae > Acanthochromis > Acanthochromis polyacanthus. Next base: position 11,379,751 of record NC_067116.1, on the reverse strand, counting down.
TTGACTCTGGAAGAATCCTTTGTAATAACTTTTGATCATAACATCGTGTTGTATACCCTGGTAAAATTTGAGGCTCTCTAGAGTTAACCCCGAGGAGGAGTTCGCTCTCAAAAAATGAAAAAAATACAGAAATTTTATCCACCTTAATTCAAAATGGCGGACTTCCTGTTGAGTTTAGGGATGGCTCCAAGAGGCTTTTTTGTGCGTTCTGATGTGCTCTATAGGCCTCCCAAATTTTATGGATGTCGGTGAATCGTGCTGCCGGGGCTGTTTATTAAACATACTGTAGGGGGCGCTATAGCACATGCCCTGCAGAGATGCATACATTCTTATTCCTTGAGACGACTGTGATGTGTGTCTAATTTTGGTGAGCTGTTGAGCATTCTAAGCCTGTCAAAACTACTTTGTTTGTCACAACAACAACACGTTGCCACGGCAACAGCATTTTATCAAATGCTAAAATCTTCACACTTTGGCATTGTCAGGGTGTGATGAATCAGCTGACCAATTTCAGAATGATATGAAAAAGTTTGGAGCAATGGTGTGTGCAAATGTAATTCTAAACTTCTTGTTATCAATAGGTGGCGCTACAACTTTTCCTAAATTTTGAGTGTGGATGTCCTCAGAGTGGGCCTGGTGTCCAGCACATGAAGTTTGGGCAGATACGATGAGGATTTGCTGAGATATAAACATTTTAGTCGTCATGGCGAGACATCAAAATTCGCCGCGCCGCCACAGACACACCTTTTGATGACACGTCACCATTTCACTGTGAATCATCATCAACATGTTAAGGTTTATGTCACCACATTTGAGGTGAATCTGAGCAAGAGGCAAAGAATAATACATCAAAGTGTAAAAAATGACATTTTCTTTTGCCAGCAGGTGGCGCTCTGACTGTGAATGGATTTCATCATATGGATGTGATCAGGGCAGGAATCTGATCATACATATAAAGTTTCAGGCAGATTGGAGCATGTTCAGGGCATTTACACAGCACTTGAAATTTCATGGCGAAGGATCAAAATTCCACAGACCGCCACGGACACGCCCTTTGACTTTTGGAAAAAGATTTTAATAACTTTTGCTCATTAAGGCCTCCTGTATGTACTGGTTGAATTTGAGGCGAATTGGAGTTTCCCCCTGGGAGGAGTTCGCTCTGGAAAAAAATGAAAAAATGGGCAAAATCTGACATTCAACGTAAAACAGCTCACTTCCTGTTGGGTTTGGAATATGGCTGTCACTGACTTTTTTGTTCAGTCTGATGTGCTGCATATGTGTACCAAATTTGGTAGCTGCAGGTGAAACATGCTGGGCGTGGGAAAGTGTAGGGGGCGCTATGGAGCCATTTTGCACACACCTCCACAATCCCTTTAAAATATGAAATTTTTCACCAGTCCTGATGTGTGTGCAAATTTTCATGACTTTTTGAGCATGTTTAGGCCCTCAAAAATGCAATTGTTCTGAGAGACAAATAATAATAATAATTAAAGCTGCGAGCAGCATTGAACGGGTCCTCGCATCCTTGCTGGTCGGCGACCCCAAGCATGTCCACCAGGCAATGCTGCGACAAAGTGTATTTAGGCTCATGGATGTAACGAGGACTGGATTCTGAGCACTCAGGTCAAATTTCAGACAGATTGGAGCATGGACAGACTATTTTTGCAGCACTTTGTGTCCATCCACCAGGTGGCACTATGTCTGTGACTGTATAGTGGTCTATGAAACTCATCAGGACTGGACTCTGATCAAACATGTAAAGTTTGAGGTAGATTACAGCATGTACAGGGGATTTACACAAGACGTCCTGCTTCATGGCGTAACATTAAAGTTCAGTTGGCCGCCATGGCCATGCCCTTTGAGTTTTGTGAACAATTTTCGCAAATATGCAACCTGAAGGCGTTTCTTATGTATTTTCCCAAATTCAGGTGTTTTGGAGTTATTGCCAGTGACAAATGAATTGTTGAAAATGACCAAAAACACCAAAAATCTGACATTTAATTCAAAATGGCTGACTTTCTGTTGTGTTTAGAGAATGACTCCAAGAGACTTTTTTGCTTGCACTGATGTGCTACATATGCATGCCAAATTTCATAGTCATAGGTGAAAGTCTGTGTGGAGGCTATTTTTTAAATTCTTTAGGGGCGCTATGGTAGATGCTGTGAATGTATTTTGGCCAATAAATGTGATCAGGACAGGACTGTGTTTAATCATGTGAGGTCTGAGGTAGATTGGAGCATGCAGAGGATAGTTAGGTAGCACTTGATGTTTCATGGCGAACCATCAAAATTCTGGAGGTCGCCATGTCCACACCCTTTGACTCTGCAAGAATCTTTTAATAACTTTTGATCATAACATCGTGTTGTATATCCTGGCAAAATTTCAGCTCTCTCGACCTTAACCCCGAGGAGGAGTTCGCTCTCAAAAATGAAAAAAATACAGAAATTTTATCCACTTAATTCAAAATGGCGGACTTCCTGTTGAGTTTAGGGGATGGCTCCAAGAGGCTTTTTTTGTGTCCTGGTGTGCTCTATAGGCCTCCCAAATTTGTGGATGTGGTGAAACATGCTGCCGGGGCTGTTTATTAAACATACTGCAGGGGCGCTATAGCACATGCCCTGCAGAGATGCATACAGTGTTATTCCTTGAGACGACTGTGATGTGTGTGTAAATTTTGGTGAGCTGTTGAACATTCTAAGCCTGTCAAAAAGTACTTTGTTTGTCACAAAAACAACGCGTTGCCACGGCAACAGCATTTCATCAAATATCAAAATCTTCACACTGTGGTATTGTCTGGGGGTGAAGAATTAGCTGACCAATTTTCAGAATGATATGACAAAGTTTGGAGCAATGATGTGTGCAAATGTAATTTCTAAACTGCTTGTTACCAAGAGGTGGCGCTATGACTTTTTCTAAATTTTTCAGTGTGGATGTCCTCAAACTGGTTCTGGTGTCCAGCACATGAAGTTTGGGGCAGATAGGATCCTTTGCAGCTGAGATATGAACACTTCAATTTTCATGGCGAAACATCAAACTTTGCCGTCCCGCCACAGACACGCCTTTTCATCACACGTCACCATTTTTTCTGTGCTTCATCATCAATGTGTTCAGGCTTATGTCACAACATCTGAGGTGAATCTGAGCAACAGGCTAAGAATAGTACATGAAAGTGTAAAAAATGTCAAATTCTTGATACCACAAGGTGGCGCTGTGACTGTGAATGAATCTTGCTGTATGGATGTCATCGAGGCAGGTCTGTGATCATACATGTAAAGTTTCATTCAGATCGGAGCATGTTCAGGAGAGTTAGACAGCATTTCCTGTTTCATGGCGAAGGATCAAATTTCGACAGGCCGCCACGACCACACCCTTTAACTATGGAGGAAGATTTTGATAACTTTTTCTCAGGAAGGTCTGCTGTATGTACTGGCAAAATTTCAGATCGCTCAGACTTTTCCCCTAGGAGGAGTTCATCATAGATTTTGTACAGTTAACGCATGATGGCGCACTTCCTGTTGGGTGTAGAGCATGGCTGTGATTGACTTTTTTGTGTTTCCTGATGTGCTGCATATGCCTCCCAAATTTTTTAGCTCTCGGCCAAATTCCCTCTGAGTTGGCCTAATACCACTTTTTAAAATTTTGTAGGGGGCGCTATGGAGCCATTTTTGCACACACCTCCACATGCCCTACAAAATATGAAATTTTTCGCCAGTTCTGATGTGTGTGCAAATTTTCATGACTTTTTGAGCATGTTTAGGCCCTCAAAAATGCAGTTGTTCTGAGAGACAAATAATAATAATAATAATAATAATAATAATTAAAGCTGCGAGCAGCGTTGGACGGGTCCTCGCATCCTTGCTGGTCGGCGACCCCAGGCATGTCCACCAGGCAATGCTGCGACAAAGTGTATTTAGGCTCATGGATGTAACGAGGACTGGATTCTGAGCACTCAGGTCAAATTTCAGACAGATTGGAGCATGTACAGACTATTTTTGCAGCACTTTGTGTCCATCCACCAGGTGGCACTATGTCTGTGACTGTATAGTGGTCTATGAAACTCATCAGGCCTGGACTCTGATCAAACATGTAAAGTTTGAGGTAGATTACAGCATGTACAGGGGATTTACACAAGACGTCCTGCTTCATGGCGTAACATTAAAGTTCAGTTGGCCGCCATGGCCATGCCCTTTGAGTTTTGTGAACAATTTTCGCAAATATGCAACCTGAAGGCGTTTCTTATATATTTTCCCAAATTCAGGTGTTTTGGAGTTATTGCCAGTGACAAATGAATTGTTGAAAATGACCAAAAACACCAAAAATCTGACATTTAATTCAAAATGGCTGACTTTCTGTTGTGTTTAGAGAATGACTCCAAGAGACTTTTTTGCTTGCACTGATGTGCTACATATGCATGCCAAATTTCATAGTCATAGGTGAAAGTCTGTGTGGAGGCTATTTTTTAAATTCTTTTAGGGGGCGCTATGGTAGATGCTGTGAATGTATTTTGGCCAATAAATGTGATCAGGACAGGACTGTGTTTAATCATGTGAGGTCTGAGGTAGATTGGAGCATGCAGAGGATAGTTAGGTAGCACTTGATGTTTCATGGCGAACCATCAAAATTCTGGAGGTCGCCATGTCCACACCCTTTGACTCTGCAAGAATCTTTTAATAACTTTTGATCATAACATCGTGTTGTATATCCTGGCAAAATTTCAGCTCTCTCGACCTTAACCCCGAGGAGGAGTTCGCTCTCAAAAATGAAAAAATACAGAAATTTTATCCACTTAATTCAAAATGGCGGACTTCCTGTTGAGTTTAGGGGATGGCTCCAAGAGGCTTTTTGTGTGTCCTGGTGTGCTCTATAGGCCTCCCAAATTTTGTGGATGTAGGTGAAACATGCTGCCGGGGCTGTTTATTAAACATACTGCAGGGGGCGCTATAGCACATGCCCTGCAGAGATGCATACAGTGTTATTCCTTGAGACGACTGTGATGTGTGTGTAAATTTTGGTGAGCTGTTGAACATTCTAAGCCTGTCAAAAAGTACTTTGTTTGTCACAAAAACAACGCGTTGCCACGGCAACAGCATTTCATCAAATATCAAAATCTTCACACTGTGGTATTGTCTGGGGGTGAAGAATTAGCTGACCAATTTTCAGAATGATATGACAAAGTTTGGAGCAATGATGTGTGCAAATGTAATTTCTAAACTGCTTGTTACCAAGAGGTGGCGCTATGACTTTTTCTAAATTTTTCAGTGTGGATGTCCTCAAACTGGTTCTGGTGTCCAGCACATGAAGTTTGGGGCAGATAGGATCCTTTGCAGCTGAGATATGAACACTTCAATTTTCATGGCGAAACATCAAACTTTGCCGTCCCGCCACAGACACGCCTTTTCATCACACGTCACCATTTTTTCTGTGCTTCATCATCAATGTGTTCAGGCTTATGTCACAACATCTGAGGTGAATCTGAGCAACAGGCTAAGAATAGTACATGAAAGTGTAAAAAATGTCAAATTCTTGATACCACAAGGTGGCGCTGTGACTGTGAATGAATCTTGCTGTATGGATGTCATCGAGGCAGGTCTGTGATCATACATGTAAAGTTTCATTCAGATCGGAGCATGTTCAGGAGAGTTAGACAGCATTTCCTGTTTCATGGCGAAGGATCAAATTTCGACAGGCCGCCACGACCACACCCTTTAACTATGGAGGAAGATTTTGATAACTTTTTCTCAGGAAGGTCTGCTGTATGTACTGGCAAAATTTCAGATCGCTCAGACTTTTCCCCTAGGAGGAGTTCATCATAGATTTTGTACAGTTAACGCATGATGGCGCACTTCCTGTTGGGTGTAGAGCATGGCTGTGATTGACTTTTTTGTGTTTCCTGATGTGCTGCATATGCCTCCCAAATTTTTTAGCTCTCAGCCAAATTCCCTCCGAGTTGGCCTAATACCACTTTTTAAAAATTTTGTAGGGGGCGCTATGGAGCCATTTTGCACACACCTCCACATGCCCTAAAAAATATGAAATTTTTCGCCAGTTCTGATGTGTGTGCAAATTTTCATGACTTTTGAGCATGTTCAGGCCCTGAAAAATGCAGTTGTTTTGGCAGAAATAATAATAATAATAATAATTAAAGCTGCGAGCAGCGTTGGACGGGTCCTCGCATCCTTGCTGGTCGGCGACCCCAAGCATGTCCACCAGGCAATGCTGCGACAAAGTGTATTTAGGCTCATGGATGTAACGAGGACTGGATTCTGAGCACTCAGGTCAAATTTCAGACAGATTGGAGCATGTACAGACTATTTTTGCAGCACTTTGTGTCCATCCACCAGGTGGCACTATGTCTGTGACTGTATAGTGGTCTATGAAACTCATCAGGCCTGGACTCTGATCAAACATGTAAAGTTTGAGGTAGATTACAGCATGTACAGGGGATTTACACAAGACGTCCTGCTTCATGGCGTAACATTAAAGTTCAGTTGGCCGCCATGGCCATGCCCTTTGAGTTTTGTGAACAATTTTCGCAAATATGCAACCTGAAGGCGTTTCTTATATATTTTCCCAAATTCAGGTGTTTTGGAGTTATTGCCAGTGACAAATGAATTGTTGAAAATGACCAAAAACACCAAAAATCTGACATTTAATTCAAAATGGCTGACTTTCTGTTGTGTTTAGAGAATGACTCCAAGAGACTTTTTTGCTTGCACTGATGTGCTACATATGCATGCCAAATTTCATAGTCATAGGTGAAAGTCTGTGTGGAGGCTATTTTTTAAATTCTTTTAGGGGGCGCTATGACACATACTGTGGATGTATTTTGGCCTGTAAATGTGATCAGGACAGGACTGTGTTTAATCATGTGAGGTCTGAGGTAGATTGGAGCATGCAGAGGATAGTTAGGTCGCACTTGATGTTTCATGGCGAACCATCAAAATTCTGGAGGTCGCCATGTCCACACCCTTTGACTCTGCAAGAATCCTTTGATAACTTTTGATCATAACATCGTGTTGTATATCCTGGCAAAATTTCAGCTCTCGAGACCTTAACCCCGAGGAGGAGTTCGCTCTCAAAAATGAAAAAAATACAGAAATTTTATCCACTTAATTCAAAATGGCGGACTTCCTGTTGAGTTTCGGGGATGGCTCCAAGAGGCTTTTTTGTGTGTCCTGGTGTGCTCTATAGGCCTCCCAAATTTTGTGGATGTAGGTGAAACATGCTGCCGGGGCTGTTTATTAAACATACTGCAGGGGGCGCTATAGCACATGCCCTGCAGAGATGCATACAGTGTTATTCCTTGAGACGACAGTGATGTGTGTGTAAATTTTGGTGAGCTGTTGAACATTCTAAGCCTGTCAAAAAGTACTTTGTTTGTCACAAAAACAACGCGTTGCCACGGCAACAGCATTTCATCAAATATCAAAATCTTCACACTGTGGTATTGTCTGGGGGTGAAGAATTAGCTGACCAATTTTCAGAATGATATGACAAAGTTTGGAGCAATGATGTGTGCAAATGTAATTCCTAAACTGCTTGTTACCAAGAGGTGGCGCTATGACTTTTTCTAAATTTTTCAGTGTGGATGTCCTCAAACTGGTTCTGGTGTCCAGCACATGAAGTTTGGGGCAGATAGGATCCTTTGCAGCTGAGATATGAACACTTCAATTTTCATGGCGAAACATCAAACTTTGCCGTCCCGCCACAGACACGCCTTTTCATGACACGTCACCATTTTTTCTGTGCTTCATCATCAATGTGTTCAGGCTTATGTCACAACATCTGAGGTGAATCTGAGCAACAGGCTAAGAATAGTACATGAAAGTCTAAAAAATGTCAAATTCTTGATACCACAAGGTGGCGCTGTGACTGTGAATGAATCTTGCTGTATGGATGTCATCGAGGCAGGTCTGTAATCATACATGTAAAGTTTCATTCAGATCGGAGCATGTTCAGGAGAGTTAGACAGCATTTCCTGTTTCATGGCGAAGGATCAAATTTCGACAGGCCGCCACGACCACACCCTTTAACTATGGAGGAAGATTTTGATAACTTTTTCTCAGGAAGGTCTGCTGTATGTACTGGCAAAATTTCAGATCGCTCAGACTTTTCCCCTAGGAGGAGTTCATCATAGATTTTGTACAGTTAACGCATGATGGCACACTTCCTGTTGGGTGTAGAGCATGGCTGTCATTGACTTTTTTGTGTTTCCTGATGTGCTGCATATGCCTCCCAAATTTTTTAGCTCTCGGCCAAATTCCCTCCGAGTTGGCCTAATACCACTTTTTAAAATTTTGTAGGGGGCGCTATGGAGCCATTTTGTCATACACTACCACAATTCCTTTAGAATATAAAATTTTTCACCAGTTCTGGTGTGTGTACAAATTTTCATGAGTTTTTGAGCATGTTTAGGCCCTCAAAAATGCAGTTGTTCTGAGAGACAAATAATAATAATAATAATAATTAAAGCTGCGAGCAGCGTTGAACGGGTCCTCGCATACTTCCTGGTCGGCGACCCCAAGCATCTCCACCAGGCAAAGCTACGACTGAGAGTGTATTTAGGCCCATGAATGTCACAAAGGCTGGATTCTGAGCACACAGGTCAAATTTCAGGCAGATTGGAGCATGTACAGGCTATTTATGCAGCACTTTGTGTCCATCCACCAGGTGGCGCTATCTCTGTGACTGTATGTTGGTCTATGAAACTCATCAGGACTGGACTCTGATCAAACATGTAAAGTTTGAGGCGTATTGCAGCCTGTACAGGGGATTTACACAAGACGTCCTGCTTCATGGCGTAACATTAAACTTCAGCTGCCCGTCATGGCCACGCCCTTTGAGTTTTATGAACAATTTTCGCAAATATGCAACCTGAAGACGTGTCTTATATATTTTCCCAAATTCAGATGTTTTGGAGTTATTGCCTGTGAGAAATGAATTTTTGAAAATGACCAAAAACACCAAAAATCTGACATTTAATTAAAAATGGCCGACTTTCTGTTGGGTTTAGAGAATGACTCCAAGAGACTTTTTTGTTTGCACTGACATGCTACATTTGCATGCCAAATTTCATAGTCCTAGCTGAAAGTCTCTGTGGAGGCTATTTTTGAAATGCTGTAGGGGGTGCGATGGTACATGCTGTGAATGTATTTTAGTCTATAAATGTGATCAGGACAGGACTGTGTTTAATCATGTGAGGTCAGAGGTAGATTGGAGCATGCAGAGGATAGTAAGATACCACTTGATGTTTCATGGCGAACCATCAAAATTCTGGAGGTCGCCATGTCCACACCCTTTGACTCTGGAAGAATCTTTTAATAATTTTTGATCATAACATCGTGTTGTATACCCTGGTAAAATTTAAGGTCTCTGGGAGTTAACCCCGAGGAGGAGTTCGCTCTCAAAAATTAAAAAAATAGAGAAAATTTGTCCAGATAATTCAAAATGGCGGACTTCCTGTTGAGTTTAGGTGATGGCTCCAAGAGGCTTTTTTGTGCATCGTGATGTGCTCTATCGGCCTCCCAAATTTTGTGGATGCAGGTGAAACATGCTGCCGGGGCTGTTTATTAAACATACTGTAGGGGGCGCTATAGCACATGCCCTGCAGAGATGCATACAGTCTTATTCCTTGAGGGGACAGTGATGTGTGTGTAAATTTAAGTGAGCTGTTGAGCATTCTAAGCCTGTCAAAAAGTACTTTGTTTGTCACAAAAACAACGCGTTGGCACGGCAACAGCATTTCATCAAATATCAAAATCTTCACACTGTGGTATTGTCTGGGGGTGAAGAATCAGCTGACCAATTTTCAGAATGATATGAAAAAGTTTGGAGCAATGGTGTGTGCAAATGTAATTTCTAAACTTCTTGTTACCAATAGGTGGCGCTATGACTTTTTCTAAAATTTTGACCGTGGATGACCTCACACTGGGAATGGTGTCCAGCACATGAAGTTTGGGGCAGATACGATTAGGATTTGCTGAGATATAAACATTTTAGTCGTCATGGCGAGACATCTAAATTCGCCGCGCCGCCACAGACACACCTTTTTATGACACGTCACCATTTTCACTGTGAATAATCATCAACATGTTAAGGTTTATTTCACCACATTTGAGGTGAATCTGAGCAAGAGACAAAGAATAATACATCAAAGTGTAAAAAATGACATTTTCTGTTGCCAGCAGGTGGCGCTCTGACTGTGAATGGATTTCATCATATGGATGTGATCAGGGCAGGAATCTGATCATACATATAAAGTTTCAGGCAGATTGGAGCATGTTCAGGGCATTTACACACAACTTGAAATTTCATGGCGAAGGATCAAAATTCCACAGACCGCCACGGACACGCCCTTTGACTTTTGAAAAAGATTTTAATAACTTTTGCTCATTAAGGCCTCCTGTATGTACTGGTTGAATTTGAGGCGAATTGGAGTTTCCCCCTGGGAGGAGTTCGCTCTGGAAAAAAATGAAAAATGGGCAAAATCTCACATTCAACTTAAAATAGCTCACTTCCTGTTGGGTTTGGAATATGGCTGTCACTGACTTTTTTGTTCAGTCTGATGTGCTGCATATGTGTACCAAATTTGGTAGCTGTAGGTGAAACATGATGGCCGTGGGAAAGTGTAGGGGGCGCTATGGAGCCATTTTGCCACACACCTCTACAATTCCTTTAAAATATGAAATTTTTCACCAGTCCTGATGTGTGTACAAATTTTCATGAGTTTTTGAGCATGTTTAGGCCCTCAAAAATGCAATTGTTCTGAGAGACAAATAATAATAATAATTAAAGCTGCGAGCAGCGTTGGACGGGTCCTCGCATCCTTGCTGGTCGGCGACCCCAGGCATGTCTGCCAGGCAATGCTGCGACAAAGTGTATTTAGGCTCATGGATGTAACGAGGACTGGATTCTAAGCACTCAGGTCAAATTTCAGACAGATTGGAGCATGTACAGACTATTTTTGCAGCACTTTGTGTCCATCCACCAGGTGGCACTATGTCTGTGACTGTATAGTGGTCTATGAAACTCATCAGGCCTGGACTCTGATCAAACATGTAAAGTTTGAGGCAGATTGCAGCATTTACAGGGGATTTACACAAGACGTCCTGCTTCATGGCGTAACATTAAAGTTCAGTTGGCCGCCATGGCCATGCCCTTTGAGTTTTGTGAACAATTTTCGCAAATATGCAACCTGAAGGCGTTTCTTATATATTTTCCCAAATTCAGGTGTTTTGGAGTTATTGCCAGTGACAAATGAATTGTTGAAAATGACCAAAAACACCAAAAATCTGACATTTAATTCAAAATGGCTGACTTTCTGTTGTGTTTAGAGAATGACTCCAAGAGACTTTTTTGCTTGCACTGATGTGCTACATATGCATGCCAAATTTCATAGTCATAGGTGAAAGTCTGTGTGGAGGCTATTTTTTAAATTCTTTTAGGGGGCGCTATGGTAGATGCTGTGAATGTATTTTGGCCAATAAATGTGATCAGGACAGGACTGTGTTTAATCATGTGAGGTCTGAGGTAGATTGGAGCATGCAGAGGATAGTTAGGTAGCACTTGATGTTTCATGGCGAACCATCAAAATTCTGGAGGTCGCCATGTCCACACCCTTTGACTCTGCAAGAATCCTTTGATAACTTTTGATCATAACATCGTGTTGTATATCCTGGCAAAATTTCAGCTCTCTAGACCTTAACCCCGAGGAGGAGTTCGCTCTCAAAAATGAAAAAATACAGAAATTTTATCCACTTAATTCAAAATGGCGGACTTCCTGTTGAGTTTAGGGGATGGCTCCAAGAGGCTTTTTTGTGTGTCCTGGTGTGCTCTATAGGCCTCCCAAATTTTGTGGATGTAGGTGAAACATGCTGCCGGGGCTGTTTATTAAACATACTGCAGGGGGCGCTATAGCACATGCCCTGCAGAGATGCATACAGTGTTATTCCTTGAGACGACTGTGATGTGTGTGTAAATTTTGGTGAGCTGTTGAACATTCTAAGCCTGTCAAAAAGTACTTTGTTTGTCACAAAAACAACGCGTTGCCACAGCAACAGCATTTCATCAAATATCAAAATCTTCACACTGTGGTATTGTCTGGGGGTGAAGAATTAGCTGACCAATTTTCAGAATGATATGACAAAGTTTGGAGCAATGATGTGTGCAAATGTAATTTCTAAACTGCTTGTTACCAAGAGGTGGCGCTATGACTTTTTCTAAATTTTTCAGTGTGGATGTCCTCAAACTGGTTCTGGTGTCCAGCACATGAAGTTTGGGGCAGATAGGATCCTTTGCAGCTGAGATATGAACACTTCAATTTTCATGGCGAAACATCAAACTTTGCCGTCCCGCCACAGACACGCCTTTTCATCACACGTCACCATTTTTTCTGTGCTTCATCATCAATGTGTTCAGGCTTATGTCACAACATCTGAGGTGAATCTGAGCAACAGGGTAAGAATAGTACATGAAAGTGTAAAAAATGTCAAATTCTTGATACCACAAGGTGGCGCTGTGACTGTGAATGAATCTTGCTGTATGGATGTCATCGAGGCAGGTCTGTGATCATACATGTAAAGTTTCATTCAGATCGGAGCATGTTCAGGAGAGTTAGACAGCATTTCCTGTTTCATGGCGAAGGATCAAATTTCGACAGGCCGCCACGACCACACCCTTTAACTATGGAGGAAGATTTTGATAACTTTTTCTCAGGAAGGTCTGCTGTATGTACTGGCAAAATTTCAGATCGCTCAGACTTTTCCCCTAGGAGGAGTTCATCATAGATTTTGTACAGTTAACGCATGATGGCGCACTTCCTGTTGGGTGTAGAGCATGGCTGTGATTGACTTTTTTGTGTTTCCTGATGTGCTGCATATGCCTCCCAAATTTTGTTGCTCTCGACCAAACTCCCTCTGAGTTGGCCTAATACCACTTTTTAAAATTTTGTAGGGGGCGCTATGGAGCCATTTTGCCACACACCTCCACATGCCCTACAAAATATGAAATTTTTCGCCAGTTCTGATGTGTGTGCAAATTTTCATGACTTTTTGAGCATGTTTAGGCCCTCAAAAATGCAGTTGTTCTGAGAGACAAATAATAATAATAATAATAATAATAATAATTAAAGCTGCGAGCAGCGTTGAACGGGTCCTCGCATACTTCCTGGTCAGCGACCCCAAGCATCTCCACCAGGCAAAGCTACGACTGAGAGTGTATTTAGGCCCATGAATGTCACAAAGGCTGGATTCTGAGCACACAGGTCAAATTTCAGGCAGATTTGAGCATGTACAGGCTATTTATGCAGCACTTTGTGTCCATCCACCAGGTGGCGCTATCTCTGTGACTGTATGTTGGTCTATGAAACTCATCAGGACTGGACTCTGATCAAACATGTAAAGTTTGAGGCGTATTGCAGCGTGTACAGGGGATTTACACAAGACGTCCTGCTTCATGGCGTAACATTAAACTTCAGCTGCCCGCCATGGCCACGCCCTTTGAGTTTTATGAACAATTTTCGCAAATATGCAACCTGAAGACGTGTCTTATATATTTTCCCAAATTCAGATGTTTTGGAGTTATTGCCTGTGAGAAATGAATTTTTGAAAATGAGCAAAAACACCAAAAATCTGACATTTAATTAAAAATGGCCGACTTTCTGTTGGGTTTAGAGAATGACTCCAAGAGACTTTTTTGTTTGCACTGACATGCTACATTTGCATGCCAAATTTCATAGTCATAGGTGAAAGCCTCTGTGGAGGCTATTTTTTAAATGCTGTTGGGGGCGCGATGGTACATGCTGTGAATGTATTTTAGTCTATAAATGTGATCAGGACAGGACTGTGTTTAATCATGTGAGGTCAGAGGTAGATTGGAGCATGCAGAGGATAGTAAGATACCACTTGATGTTTCATGGCGAACCATCAAAATTCTGGAGGTCGCCATGTCCACACCCTTTGACTCTGGAAGAATCTTTTAATAACTTTTGATCATAACATCGTGTTGTATACCCTGGTAAAATTTAAGGTCTCTGGGAGTTAACCCCTAGGAGGAGTTCGCTCTCAAAAATTAAAAAAATAGAGAAAATTTATCCACATAATTCAAAATGGCGGACTTCCTGTTGAGTTTAGGGGATGGCTCCAAGAGACTTTTTTGTGCATCGTGATGTGCTCTATCGGCCTCCCAAATTTTGTGACACAGATTGGAGCATGTTCAGGGCATTTACACACAACTTGAAATTTCATGGCGAAGGATCAAAATTCCACAGACCGCCACGGACACGCCCTTTGACTTTTGAAAAAGATTTTGATAACTTTTGCTCATTAAGGCCTCCTGTATGTACTGGTTGAATTTGAGGCGAATTGGAGTTTCCCCCTGGGAGGAGTTCGCTCTGGAAAAAAATGAAAAATGGGCAAAATCTCACATTCAACTTAAAATAGCTCACTTCCTGTTGGGTTTGGAATATGGCTGTCACTGACTTTTTTGTTCAGTCTGATGTGCTGCATATGTGTACCAAATTTGGTAGCTGTAGGTGAAACATGATGGCCGTGGGAAAGTGTAGGGGGCGCTATGGAACCATTTTGCCACACACCTCTACAATTCCTTTAAAATATGAAATTTTTCACCAGTCCTGATGTGTGTACAAATTTTCATGAGTTTTTGAGCATGTTTAGATCCTCAAAAATGCAATTGTTCTGAGAGACAAATAATAATAATAATAATAAACCGTAGGGTTTCAATAGGGTCCTACGGCACCGTTGGTGCCTTGGACAGCCGGTGCCCTTGCACCGCCTGTCCTCGGCACCTCGGTGCTCGGACCCTAATAATAATAATAATAATAATAAACCGTAGGGTTCCAATAGGGTCCTACGGCACCGTTGGTGCCTTGGACAGCCGGTGCCCTTGCACCGCCTGTCCTCGGCACCTCGGTGCTCGGACCCTAATAATAATAAACCGTAGGGTTTCAATAGGGTCCTACGGCACCGTTGGTGCCTTGGACAGCCGGTGCCCTTGCACCGCCTGTCCTCGGCACCTCGGTGCTCGGACCCTAATTAAAGCTGCAAGCAGCGATGGACGGGTCCTCGCATCCACGCTGGTCGGTGAATCCACGCACGTCCACCAGGTGGCGCTGTGACTGAGAGTGTATGTCGTTCTCTGAATCGCATCTGGACCAGAGTCCAATCATACATTTAAAATTTCAGCCAGACTGTAGCATGTTCAGAGCAGTTATAGAGCATTTCCTGTCTATCCACCAGGTGGCGCTGTAACTCAGAGTGTATTTCACACAGTGGATGGGATGATTGTTTGAGGCTCCGCCATGGCCACACCTTTTGGCTTCTGGTTGAGTTTTTGATAACTTTTCATCAGAAAGGTCTGGTGCATGTACTGGCCAAATTTCAGTTCTCTCAGACTTATCCACTAGGAGCTATAAATTTTGACAAATGTACAGCAAATTCAAGATGGCCGACTTCCTGTTGGGTTTAGGGTGTGGCTGTGATTGACTTTTTGGTGTGTCCTGATGTGGTGCATATGCCCACCAAATATTGTAGCTGTAAATAAAACATTGTGGAAGTTGGCCTAATGACCACTGTTTCAATTTTGCAGGTGGCGCTATAGAGCCATTTTTTCACACATATGCGCAACTCCCATAAAAAATCAAATTTTTCGCCAGTCCTGATGTGCACGCCAAATTTCACGCGTTTTGGTTCATGATAAGGCCGCCAAAAAGGCAAGTCATTTCCCGAGGAGCGATTAAGTTTGAAAAATTTACAGCAAATTGAAGATGGCCGACTTCCTGTTGGGTTTAGGGCGTGGCTGTAATTGACTTTTTGGTGTGTCCAGATGTTCTGCATATGCCCACCAAATATTGTAGCTGTACATGAAACATTGTGGCAGTTGGCCTAATGACTACTTTTTCAAGTTTGCAGGTGGCGCTATAGAGCCATTTTGCCACGCACATGCGCAACTCCCATAAAATATCAAATTTTTCGCCAGTCCTGATGTGCATGCCAAATTTCACGCGTTTTGGAGTATGATAAGGCCGCCAAAAAGCCAATTTACTTTACGGGAGAAAAAAAAAAAAAAAAAAAAAAATAATAATAATAATAATAATAATAATAATAAACCCTAGGGTTTCAATAGGGTCCTTGGCACCGCTGGTGCCTTGGACAGTCGGTGCCCTGGCACCGCCTGTCCTTCGCACCCTCGGTGCTCGGACCCTAATAAACCCTAGGGTTTCAATAGGGTCCTTGGCACCGCTGGTGCCTTGGACAGTCGGTGCCCTGGCACCGCCTGTCCTTCGCACCCTCGGTGCTCGGACCCTAATTAAAGCTGCAAGCAGCGATGGACGGGTCCTCGCATCCACGCTGGTCGGCGAATCCATGCACGTCCACCAGGTGGCGCTGTGACTGAGAGTGTGTGCTGGCCTCTGAATCACATCTGGACCAGAGTTTAATCACACGTAAAATTTCAGCCAGATTGGAGCATGTTCAGAGCAGTTATAGAGCATTTCCTGTCTATCCACCAGGTGGCGCTGTAACTCAGAGTGTATTTCACACAGTGGATGTGATGAGGGTTGGACTCTGATCACTCATGAAAAGTTTCAGGCTGATTTGATCATGTAGAGGCCAGTTATACAGCATTTGCTGTCCCTCCAACAGGTGGCGCTGCAACTGAGAGTGTCTGTTGGCCTGTAGATGTGATCAGGATTGGATTGTGATCACACATGGAAAGTTTGAGGCAGATTGGAGCATGCAGAGGAGAGTTATACAGCAGTTGATGTTTCATGGCGAAGCATCAAAACGCTGATGGTCGCCATGGCCACGCCATTTGGCTTCTGGTTAAACTTTTGATAACTTTTCATCACCAAGTCCTGCTGTGTGGACTGACAAAATTTCAGGTCGCCTGGAATTATCCCCTAGGAGGTATTAACTCTCAAAAATGAGAAAAATCATCAAAAATCTCACAATTAATCCAAGATGGCCGACTTCCTGTTGGGTTTAGGACATGGCTCCAAGAGGCTTTTTTGTGCGTCCTGATGTGCTCTATAAGCCTCCCAAATTTCATGGATGTAGGTGAAACGTGCTGGGGGGGCTGTTTGTTAAAAATACTGTAGGGGGCGCTATAGCATGTGCAGTGCCGAGATGCATACAGTGTCGTTCCTTGGGTCAATGGTGATGTGTGTGGTAATTTTAGTGAGCATTGGAGTATTCCTAACCTGTCAGAAAGGGCTTTGTTTTTCATGGCGATATTTGGTTGCTACGGCAACAGCGTTGCATGAAATGTCACACCCTTCACAGTGTGTGATTGTCAAGAGGTGAAGACTCGACTGACCAATTTCCAGCATGATATCACCAAGTTTGGGGCCATTGTACCTGAAAATATAAGGCCTTAAACTTACTATTACCAACAGGTGGCGCTATGACTTTTTCAAAATTTATGAGTGTGGATGTGTTCAGACTGGACCTGGTATCCAGCATGTGAAGTCTGAGGCAGATAGGATGTTGTTCAGCTGAGATATGAATCGTTAAATTTTCATGGCGAAACATCGAAATTGGTTTGGCCGCCACAGACACGCCCTTTGATGACAAGTCACCATTTTCACTGGGATGCATCATCAATGTGTTTAGGCTGTTGTCACTGCATTTGAAGTGAATATGATCAACCGGTAACAATAGGGCATGAAAGTGTAAAAGATGTCTATTTCCTGAAACCACAAGGTGGCGCTATGACTGTCAATGAATATCCCTATGTGGATGACATCAGGACAGGACTGTCATCATACATGTAAAGTTTCAGGCAGATTGGAGCATGTTGAGAAGAATTAGACACCACTTCCTGTTTCATGGCGAAGGATCAGTTGTTTGAGGCTCCGCCATGGCCACACCTTTTGGCTTCTGGTTGAGTTTTTGATAACTTTTCATCAGAAAGGTCTGGTGAATGTACTGGCCAAATTTCAGTTCTCTCAGACTTATCCACTAGGAGCTATAAATTTTGACAAATGTACAGCAAATTCAAGATGGCCGACTTCCTGTTGGGTTTAGGGTGTGGCTGTGATTGACTTTTTGGTGTGTCCTGATGTGGTGCATATGCCCACCAAATATTGTAGCTGTAAATAAAACATTGTGGAAGTTGGCCTAATGACCACTTTTTCAATTTTGCAGGTGGCGCTGTAGAGCCATTTTTCCACACATATGCGCAACTCCCATAAAATATCAAATTTTTCGCCAGTCCTGATGTGCACGCCAAATTTCACGCGTTTTGGTTCATGATAAGGCCGCCAAAAAGGCAAGTCATTTCCCGAGGAGCGATTAAGTTTGAAAAATTTACAGCAAATTGAAGATGGCCGACTTCCTGTTGGGTTTAGGGCGTGGCTGTAATTGACTTTTTGGTGTGTCCAGATGTTCTGCATATGCCCACCAAATATTGTAGCTGTACATGAAACATTGTGGCAGTTGGCCTAATGACTACTTTTTCAAGTTTGCAGGTGGCGCTATAGAGCCATTTTGCCACGCACATGCGCAACTCCCATAAAATATCAAATTTTTCGCCAGTCCTGATGTGCATGCCAAATTTCACGCGTTTTGGAGTATGATAAGGCCGCCAAAAAGCCAATTTACTTTACGGGAGAAAAAAAAAAAAAAATAAAAATAAAAATAATAATAATTAAAGCTGCAAGCAGCGATGGATGGGTCCTCGCATCCACGCTGGTCGTGAATCCACGCACGTCCACCAGGTGGCGCTGTGACTGAGAGTGTATGTCGGCCTCTGAATCGCATCTGGACCAGAATCCAATCATACATGTAAAATTTCAGCCAGACTGTAGCATGTTCAGAGCAGTTATAGAGCATTTCCTGTCTATCCACCAGGTGGCGCTGTAACTCAGAGTGTATTTCACACAGTGGATGTGATGAGGGTTGGACTCTGATCACTCATGAAAAGTTTCAGGCTGATTTGATCATGTAGAGGCCAGTTATACAGCATTTACTGTCCGTCCAACAGGTGATGCTGCGACTGAGAGTGTCTGTTGGCCTGTAGATGTGATCAGGATTTGATTTTGATCACACATGGAAAGTTTGAGGCAGATTGGAGCATGCAGAGGAGAGTTATACAGCAGTTGTTGTTTCATGGCGAAGCATCAAAACTCTAATGGTCGCCATGGCCACGCCATTTGGCTTCTGGTTGAACTTTTGATAACTTTTCATCACCAAGTCCTGCTGTGTGGACTGACAAAATTTCAGGTCTCCTGGAATTATCCCCAAGGAGGTATTAACTCTCAAAAATGAGAAAAATCATCAAAAATCTCACAATTAATCCAAGATGGCCGACTTCCTGTTGGGTTTAGGACATGGCTCCAAGAGGCTTTTTTGTGCGTCCTGATGTGCTCTATAAGCCTCCCAAATTTCATGGATGTAGGTGAAACGTGCTGGGGGGGCTGTTTGTTAAAAATACTGTAGGGGGCGCTATAGCATGTGCAGTGCCGAGATGCATACAGTGTTGTTCCTTGGGTCAATGGTGATGTGTGTGGTAATTTTTGTGAGCATTGGAGTATTCCTAACCTGTCAGAAAGGGCTTTGTTTTTCATGGCGATATTTGGTTGCTACGGCAACAGCGTTGCATGAAATGTCACACCCTTCACAGTGTGTGATTGTCAAGAGGTGAAGACTCGACTGACCAATTTCCAGCATGATATCACCAAGTTTGGGGCCATTGTACCTGAAAATATAAGGCCTTAAACTTACTATTACCAACAGGTGGCGCTATGACTTTTTCAAAATTTATGAGTGTGGATGTGTTCAGACTGGACCTGGTATCCAGCATGTGAAGTCTGAGGCAGATAGGATGTTGTTCAGCTGAGATATGAATCGTTAAATTTTCATGGCGAAACATCGAAATTGGTTTGGCCGCCACAGACACGCCCTTTGATGACAAGTCACCATTTTCACTGGGATGCATCATCAATGTGTTTAGGCTGTTGTCACTGCATTTGAAGTGAATATGATCAACCGGGTAACAATAGGGCATGAAAGTGTAAAAGATGTCTATTTCCTGAAACCACAAGGTGGCGCTATGACTGTCAATGAATATCCCTATGTGGATGACATCAGGACAGGACTGTCATCATACATGTAAAGTTTCAGGCAGATTGGAGCATGTTGAGAAGAATTAGACACCACTTCCTGTTTCATGGCGAAGGATCAGTTGTTTGAGGCTCCGCCATGGCCACACCTTTTGGCTTCTGGTTGAGTTTTTGATAACTTTTCATCAGAAAGGTCTGGTGCATGTACTGGCCAAATTTCAGTTCTCTCAGACTTATCCACTAGGAGCTATAAATTTTGACAAACGTACAGCAAATTCAAGATGGCCGACTTCCTGTTGGGTTTAGGGTGTGGCTGTGATTGACTTTTTGGTGTGTCCTGATGTGGTGCATATGCCCACCAAATATTGTAGCTGTAAATAAAACATTGTGGAAGTTGGCCTAATGACCACTTTTTCAATTTTGCAGGTGGCGCTATAGAGCCATTTTTCCACACATATGCGCAACTCCCATAAAATATCAAATTTTTCGCCAGTCCTGATGTGCACGCCAAATTTCACGCGTTTTGGTTCATGATAAGGCCGCCAAAAAGGCAAGTCATTTCCCGAGGAGCGATTAAGTTTGAAAAATTTACAGCAAATTGAAGATGGCCGACTTCCTGTTGGGTTTAGGGCGTGGCTGTAATTGACTTTTTGGTGTGTCCAGATGTTCTGCATATGCCCACCAAATATTGTAGCTGTACATGAAACATTGTGGCAGTTGGCCTAATGACTACTTTTTCAAGTTTGCAGGTGGCGCTATAGAGCCATTTTGCCACGCACATGCGCAACTCCCATAAAATATCAAATTTTTCGCCAGTCCTGATGTGCATGCCAAATTTCACGCGTTTTGGAGTATGATAAGGCCGCCAAAAAGCCAATTTACTTTACGGGAGAAAAAAAAAAATAATAATAATAATTAAAGCTGCAAGCAGCGATGGACGGGTCCTCGCATCCACGCTGGTCGTGAATCCACGCACGTCCACCAGGTGGCGCTGTGACTGAGAGTGTATGTCGGCCTCTGAATCGCATCTGGACCAGAGTCCAATCATACATTTAAAATTTCAGCCAGACTGTAGCATGTTCAGAGCAGTTATAGAGAATTTCCTGTCTATCCACCAGGTGGCGCTGTAACTCAGAGTGTATTTCACACAGTGGATGTGATGAGGGTTGGACTCTGATCACTCATGAAAAGTTTCAGGCTAATTTGATCATGTAGAGGCCAGTTATACAGCATTTACTGTCCCTCCATCAGGTGGCGCTGCGACTGAGAGTGTCTGTTGGCCTGTAGATGTGATCAGGATTGGATTGTGATCACACATGGAAAGTTTGAGGCAGATTGGAGCATGCAGAGGAGAGTTATACAGCAGTTGATGTTTCATGGCGAAGCATCAAAACGCTGATGGTCGCCATGGCCACGCCATTTGGCTTCTGGTTAAACTTTTGATAACTTTTCCAAACCAAGTCCTGCTGTGTGGACTGACAAAATTTCAGGTCTCCTGGAATTATCCCCGAGGAGGTATTAACTCTCAAAAATGAGAAAAATCATCAAAAATCTCACAATTAATCCAAGATGGCCGACTTCCTGTTGGGTTTAGGACATGGCTCCAAGAGGCTTTTTTGTGCGTCCTGATGTGCTCTATAAGCCTCCCAAATTTCATGGATGTAGGTGAAACGTGCTGGGGGGGCTGTTTGTTAAAAATACTGTAGGGGGCGCTATAGCATGTGCAGTGCCGAGATGCATACAGTGTTGTTCCTTGGGTCAATGGTGATGTGTGTGGTAATTTTTGTGAGCATTGGAGTATTCCTAACCTGTCAGAAAGGGCTTTGTCTTTCATGGCGATATTTGGTTGCTACGGCAACAGCGTTACATGAAATGTCACACCCTTCACAGTGTGTGATTGTCAAGAGATGAAGACTCGACTGACCAATTTCCAGCATGATATCACCAAGTTTGGGGCCATTGTACCTGAAAATATAAGGCCTTAAACTTACTATTACCAACAGGTGGCGCTATGACTTTTTCAAAATTTACGAGTGTGGATGTGTTCAGACTGGACCTGGTATCCAGCATGTGAAGTCTGAGGCAGATAGGATGTTGTTCAGCTGAGATATGAATCGTTAAATTTTCATGGCGAAACATGGAAATTGGTTTGGCCGCCACAGACACGCCCTTTGATGACAAGTCACCATTTTCACTGGGATGCATCATCAATGTGTTTAGGCTGTTGTCACTGCATTTGAAGTGAATATGATCAACTGGGTAACAATAGGGCATGAAAGTGCAAAAGATGTCTATTTCCTGAAACCACAAGGTGGCGCTATGACTGTCAATGAATATCCCTATGTGGATGACATCAGGACAGGACTGTCATCATACATGGAAAGTTTCAGGCAGATTGGAGCATGTTGAGAAGAATTAGACACCACTTCCTGTTTCATGGCGAAGGATCAGTTGTTTGAGGCTCCGCCATGGCCACACCTTTTGGCTTCTGGTTGAGTTTTTGATAACTTTTCATCAGAAAGGTCTGGTGCATGTACTGGCCAAATTTCAGTTCTCTCAGACTTATCCACTAGGAGCTATAAATTTTGACAAATGTACAGCAAATTCAAGATGGCCGACTTCCTGTTGGGTTTAGGGTGTGGCTGTGATTGACTTTTTGGTGTGTCCTGATGTGGTGCATATGCCCACCAAATATTGTAGCTGTAAATAAAACATTGTGGAAGTTGGCCTAATGACCACTGTTTCAATTTTGCAGGTGGCGCTATAGAGCCATTTTTTCACACATATGCGCAACTCCCATAAAATATCAAATTTTTCGCCAGTCCTGATGTGCACGCCAAATTGCACGCGTTTTGGTTCATGATAAGGCCGCCAAAAAGGCAAGTCATTTCCCGAGGAGCGATTAAGTTTGAAAAATTTACAGCAAATTGAAGGTGGCCGACTTCCTGTTGGGTTTAGGGCGTGGCTGTAATTGACTTTTTGGTGTGTCCAGATGTTCTGCATATGCCCACCAAATATTGTAGCTGTACATGAAACATTGTGGCAGTTGGCCTAATGACTACTTTTTCAACTTTGCAGGTGGCGCTATAGAGCCATTTTGCCACGCACATGCGCAACTCCCATAAAATATCAAATTTTTCGCCAGTCCTGATGTGCATGCCAAATTTCACGCGTTTTGGAGTATGATAAGGCCGCCAAAAAGCCAATTTACTTTACGGGAGAAAAAAAAAAAAAAAAAAAAAAATAATAATAAACCCTAGGGTTTCAATAGGGTCCTTGGCACCGCTGGTGCCTTGGACAGTCGGTGCCCTGGCACCGCCTGTCCTTCGCACCCTCGGTGCTCGGACCCTAATAATAATAATAAACCCTAGGGTTTCAATAGGGTCCTTGGCACCGCTGGTGCCTTGGACAGTCGGTGCCCTGGCACCGCCTGTCCTTCGCACCCTCGGTGCTCGGACCCTAATAATAATAAACCTTAGGGTTTCAATAGGGTCCTTGGCACCGCTGGTGCCTTGGACAGTCGGTGCCCTGGCACCGCCTGTCCTTCGCACCCTCGGTGCTCGGACCCTAATAATAAACCCTAGGGTTTCAATAGGGTCCTTGGCACCGCTGGTGCCTTGGACAGTCGGTGCCCTGGCACCGCCTGTCCTTCGCACCCTCGGTGCTCGGACCCTAATAATAATAATAATAATAATAAACCCTAGGGTTTCAATAGGGTCCTTGGCACCGCTGGTGCCTTGGACAGTCGGTGCCCTGGCACCGCCTGTCCTTCGCACCCTCGGTGCTCGGACCCTAATAATAATAATAATAAACCCTAGGGTTTCAATAGGGTCCTTGGCACCGCTGGTGCCTTGGACAGTCGGTGCCCTGGCACCGCCTGTCCTTCGCACCCTCGGTGCTCGGACCCTAATAATAATAATAATAATAATAAACCCTAGGGTTTCAATAGGGTCCTTGGCACCGCTGGTGCCTTGGACAGTCGGTGCCCTGGCACCGCCTGTCCTTCGCACCCTCGGTGCTCGGACCCTAATAATAATAATAATAAACCCTAGGGTTTCAATAGGGTCCTTGGCACCGCTGGTGCCTTGGACAGTCGGTGCCCTGGCACCGCCTGTCCTTCGCACCCTCGGTGCTCGGACCCTAATAATAATAATAAACCCTAGGGTTTCAATAGGGTCCTTGGCACCGCTGGTGCCTTGGACAGTCGGTGCCCTGGCACCGCCTGTCCTTCGCACCCTCGGTGCTCGGACCCTAATAATAATAATAAACCCTAGGGTTTCAATAGGGTCCTTGGCACCGCTGGTGCCTTGGACAGTCGGTGCCCTGGCACCGCCTGTCCTTCGCACCCTCGGTGCTCGGACCCTAATAATAAACCGTA
Organism: Acanthochromis polyacanthus; assembly: GCF_021347895.1. Classification (NCBI taxonomy): domain Eukaryota; kingdom Metazoa; phylum Chordata; class Actinopteri; family Pomacentridae; genus Acanthochromis; species Acanthochromis polyacanthus. The sequence goes on along the minus strand of NC_067116.1, from coordinate 11,355,296 downwards.
GGGTTTCAATAGGGTCCTACGGCACCGTTGGTGCCTTGGACAGCCGGTGCCCTTGCACCGCCTGTCCTCGGCACCTCGGTGCTCGGACCCTAATAAACCGTAGGGTTCCAATAGGGTCCAACGGCACCGTTGGTGCCTTGGACAGCCGGTGCCCTTGCACCGCCTGTCCTCAGCACCTCGGTGCTCGGACCCTAATAATAAAAAACCCTAAGGTTCCAATAGGGTCCTTCGGCACCGTTGGTGCTCGGACCCTAATAATAAAAAACCCTAAGGTTCCAATAGGGTCCTTCGGCACCGTTGGTGCCTTGGACAGTCGGTGCCCTGGCACCGCCTGTCCTTCGCACCCACGGTGCTCGGACCCTAATAATAATAATAAACCCTCGGGTTTCAATAGGGTCCGAGGCACCGCTGATGCTTTGGACAGTCGGTGCCCTTGCACCGCCTGTCCTCGGCACCCTCGGTGCTCGGACCCTAAAATTAGAATTTTCTGTCAATTACTTCGTGATTCAAGAATTACAGGGTTAAGCTAGTAGTCGGAACCTTTAGTAATGAAACTGGGCGCCATCCTCCTCACTCTACGGCAATCTGCTTCTGTCGGAGGAAGCACTCCGTTTAGGAGAAAAATTTGTAGCTGCTTGTAAACTGTAGCATCCATGTCACTTTCCGTAAAATATATGTTCCAAAAGAGTGAACTCGCTGGTGGTGCTAAAGCTGTCGAGCAAGAGTCGAAACTGTCGCAAATCGCTAGGGGCAAGAATTGCTGAGCTGTTCCAAAGTGAAATGACAACAAAACCTTATGTTATCCATTACTGGAACTCTTTTATTCATAATATCTCTTGGTCTCAGGTTTGGCTTTTACCTCACAAATTCATGTTAACAAACAAAGTAATTGAAATTTCTTTCAAAATCTTGCATAAAATCTGTCCTGTAAAACATTACATGACTAAGTTCAAACTTGCTTTACATGTAAGATGTTCTTTTTGCTCTGAACAGCCAAAAACAGTACCACATTTTTTGTGGTATTGTAGTTACAGCAGAAAAATATGGAAGGAAATTTCAAAGTTCTGTATAGAAAAACTAAATCTGCAAATTGATTTTCTCTACAGACATTATTTTTGGCGTTTACACACAGGATAGATATGAAAAAGACAAAGCCTTTGTCATCAATCTCATATTAGTAAAATTTCATATTCATAAAGCAAAATTCAGTTATCAAAACCCAAATTATCTTGTCTTCCATAAAGAATTTGAATATTATTTAAAGTCAACTACCCCATCTGATAACCAGAAAGCAATAAAAACTGTCAACATTTGTAAAAAATTTAATTTGCTATAATTGTTTAAATTTGCTCAGCTGTTATTTTTGTTTGTTTTTCTTTTTTCCCTTTCTTTTTTTCTTCTTTTCTCTTTTTCCTTCAAAGGGATTTTTGTTAACTCTGTCAGTGTATGTTTCAATATCATGTGTTGGATATTGGATGTTACCTGTGACTTTTGGAAATAATAAAAAAAAGAATTGCTGAGCTGTCTATCGCAAATCGCTTGGGGCTGAGGCAAAGAATTGCTGAGCTGTTGCAAAGATGGCTAGTAGCGGAAGTGACGTACTTTCCGCACATGCGCAGTACAAAGCAGGTTTCCAGGACGGATCGGGTAGTGACACTCGAAGACATAATAAAGAGGAGACGTCGCTCGGGGTGCTGCGCAGTGAGAAATACGGCCGCCATCTTGGTTCGGTCACCCGCTCCACTCGCACAGCGCATTTAATCCATCTTAACTCTGAATATTAAACTGATTTTCATGCGTTATTTATTTTTATTTTTTGCTGCAAACATCATGCATGTCGCTATGATACAGGTCAAATGGTTCAGCGTATTTTAATATTCATAGCGGGATTAACAGTAATAGAATATTCTGATATAAAAGCTCGACTGTAGACAGGTATTTTGCAAACACTGTAAACACACACTAATTTATGTTAGAGAAGCAGACAATGGCAGTAAAGTCAATTTTTGAATAATTTGAAGAGACAATATATGATTACGCTATATATACATATATAAACAAAATACTGACTAATGAACACATATTTCTATGTAAAACAATATATACACATATATATACAATACATTACATGCAAACTCGGAAATAACTCTGCATTGCCTTCACTATACTGTTATGCTAACTTACATACTGTTTGAATTTTACGGCTAGCTATATATGGAGTATGTTTAATGTCAGAGCCGTACATCATAAGAGTAAATTATGAGTCAGTTTTCAATGTTAGCTTATACTTTGTCTGTGTCACATATCCTGCCATGCATGTTTCCAAATGTGTGTTGTGTTTTCCTTGCTTTCCCACCCCTCCCTCTTCTCCCATCCCTCCCCCTTGGCCTCTTCTGTCCTTCTCAACCCGCCCGGCCAGCAGGCAGATGGGTCCCCCCTATATAGAGCCGGGTTCTGCTCGAGGTTTCTTCCCTGTTAAAAGGGTGTTTTTCCTTGCCACTGTCGCCTTTGGGCTTGCTCTGGGGGTCAGGCATATGGGTTCTGTAAAGCGTCTTGAGACGATTTGACTGTAATTGACGCTATATAAACAAAATTGAATTGAATTGAATTGAAATATGCAAATTAGGCAATGGCGTCATTTAGTGACTTCTAGCGACTTTTAGGACAGCCAACAGCTACTTTCCTTACTGAGGAGTTGGCAACACTGGACCTCCGCTGTTTGGGAATTCTTCAGTTTAACTGAAGACAAAACGAAGGCAAAATTTGGACCCGGGAGACCAGACGAACGGATCCGAATATTCGGGCCGTCTCTCCCACAAGCCGCCACCGCCACTGCTGTGGCTTCGTGTTGGCCTCAAGTTGAATTCAGCTTCTTTTCATGCTGTTCAGCCTTTACTACACCTGCACGCTTTTTAAGTGTCAAATTTAAAAGCCACATGCACTATATTCATGATTTCATGACGATTTTTCAGTAAAAAAAAATCTAACAAAAAATACTACCCATACTTGATACGTTTTTTAATTGCAAAATATGTTTCTTCCCTTGATGAAATTTGCCTTCCAGAATCCCTAGAGTTGTCAAAGAAAATGGAGTGATGTCATCTGTCATCTGTCATCTATTTGTCAGTTACAGTCCCATTCACACATTAAAAATTCCTGACACTGAAACATATTGGACAGTGTACTGCTGTGCTGTGAACTCTCCCAATCCAGGTGAAATGTGCTCATGTGAATTACACTACGATCATTTGTCAGTTTAAGAGGTACATCATGCTGACAATAATTCAGCCTACAAGCTGAATTACAATGATCAGTTTTGGTTGAATGTGTCAAAGAAAGGTTGATTAAACTTATATATTATTATAGCTTTCATTGTACAGCCATATCTACTGTATATTTTTGAATTTATGCACTGCAGCCACACTGCCACACCCGTGAGATCTGATTTATGTGTTCTTTGTTGATTTGCTTTGATTGCGTGCACCTGGTAGGTGTCATCAAAGTTTTGACTATGAACATTCATGAAACCAACACTTTGTTACCTGTCTGCATCAGCACAAACATTAATGTAAACAGTGCAGCACACAATGGCAGTGAGAAAGGCAAGCTGGGACAGGACAGTAGGACATCAGGTTCCAGACTGACACGTGGCATCACAGAGGAGGCCAACTCAGAGACACAGACAACAATACACCCTCATACCTCAAAACAATTTAGAATCATCAGTTAAGCTGCCGTGTATGTCTGTGTGTGTGTTTTATGGGAGGAAACCCTGACACCTGTAGGAAACACATACTGACACAGGGAGATCATGCAAACTCCACATGGAACAATCAATCGATCAAAATCCAACCCAGAACCATCCAGCTGTGAGGTGACACCGCGTTGTCTCACATTAAATACAGTACTTTTCACACATTCCCTGTGCAAAAGAAGGCAGCTACTTAAACTTACATGTAAAGCAGGCCATAGTCATTATTAGTGTAACATTTTCAAACAAAACTGTCGACTTTGAGCCTGACCAACTCTGTCTGCAGATGTTCCTATGTAACTGCATTCTCAGATATGTTTACCTAAATGTTTGCTCGTCATGTATTAGGAATACACTTCTAATTACCATACATTTGCCTTTATTTTATTGTTGCTCAGTGTTCGTCAATCATATACTACTGCTCAAAAGTTTGGGGTCATTTAGAAATGTTCTTATTTTTGAAAGAAAAGCAGTTTCTTTCAGTGAGAATCAGTAGATATTTTCTAGACATTGTTAATGTGGTAAATGACTATATATATATATATATATATATATATATATATATACATATAATATCATTTTCTGGCATATCTTTTTAATATATGTATGAATTATATTGATAGTCTATATGTGATTTATATAATAATTTTCTCTGATATATAACTTATCTATTATATATATATATATATATATATATATATATGTGTGTGTGTGAATGATGTTGATGCTCCATCTATGATTTATATCACTTCTATCTATTGTTTTATATAAAAATATGTGTTCATTAGTCAGTATTTTGTTTATATATGTATATATCATATATTGTCTCTTCAAATTATTAAAATAATTGACTTTACTGCTATTATCTGCTTCTCCAACATATATTAGTGTGTGTGTGTGTTTACAGTGGTTGCAAAATACCTGTCTACAGTCGAGCTTAATATCAGAATATTCTATTACCTATTATTATTATTATCTATTATTCCCGCTAAGAATATTAAAATACGCCAAACCATTTGGCCTGTATCATCGCTACATGTATGACGTTTGCAGCAAAAAAATCAAAATAAAAAAACGCGTGAAAATCAGTTTAATATCCAGAGTTAAGATGGATTAAATGCACTGTCAAACAGCGCTGAGTGGAGCGGATGACCGGACCAAGATGGCGGCCCCACCGCTCGTCAGCCCCAATAGGCAGTAGCGGTCGATGCGGCGTCTACTCTTTATTATGTCTATGGTGCTGAATGCTCTGGGAGCAAGTCTGCAGTGAAAACACTTTTGAAGGGGTCAAGGGTCACTAAATCAAGGTTCAACGGTTCAAAGGTTCACTTTATTGTCATATCATTCCACATTTGCACATGAAACAATATGAAATTTGACCCTGGTCCCAGTTTCAGCCATCAAAAAAATAAAAAAGCACTCTCATAAAGACAATATAAGTATAAAGAGACACTAATATATACAAATCTGCAACATAGATATATGTGCAGTGAACCAACAGTTTGTGCAATATTTAGTAGGTAAATGAATAAAGAGCCTAGTCCAGTAGTGCAGTGTGTGTATGAATGTGTGTATGCTTGTGTGTATGTGGGGATGTGTGCATGCATGTGTATTTGCGGGGGAGAGGTGGTGATGATATGAAAACAGAGTCTACAGAGACCTGGGGCCTCATTTATAAAACATTGCGTAGGATCCATACTAAAGTTTGCGTACGCCGAAAATACGAAAAGGGCGTATGCCCCTCGCCCCTGATTTATAAAACTTTGCGTAAGTACAACTGCATGCAATTTCTTGATAAATCACACACCAGCTGGAAGATTGCACAGGTGGATCCACCTCACATTCCGCCCACAACACACCCACATTTTACCATGAATGGTCAATGCAAAGTAACTCATGAATGTATCTGTATATAAATAAGCTGCTGATCCACGGCATTTCACGCAGCGCCGGCCGGCAGTCTTTTCACTGCTGTGCGTCAGGATGAATGAATCATGTGTTGACCCAGGCCACCCTGCCACTAAATTTGTTATGATCATGTCCGATGTACAAATAATTTGCACACTGATTGAATGTGCATTTTTTCGGTTCACATAGAGAAATCCATCTTCACTCGGGAGTTGTGGTGTGAAGCATGTGTGCCTGCGTGCCTGTACAGGGCTGATTAATGGTTGGACGCTCATCCCATTCGGCCGCATATGGATAAATAAACAAAATTCTTTACCTTTTTTTTTCCTTTTTACTGTGATAGTTGCAGTGAAGAGTGACAGGAAATGGGGAGAAGAGTCTGGGGAAGACATGCATAAAAGTGCCGCAGGCAGGAACCGAACCCGAGCCACTGCGTCGGAGACCACCCCTACAAATGGATGAGCCATACAGGCGCCGGGTGATCAGTAAACAAACTTATTTAATAAAGATCACCGCACCGGCCCCAGATACCGGCCCTTCGGTCAAACGACCGAATGAAATAACATTCAATCCGCTCCTGTTAATATATGAACATAGTTCTGCAAATACAGTCGTCGGCCGAATGGCGCACTATATGAACATCTACAACAATGAGGGTTTATGATTATCCGGCTCTACAAGTCTAATATGTGATAACAATACAGGTTTGAGATCAATCTGGTTTCAATTCGCCACTTCATCCTCCGGCACTGCCGTTCCCTCTGTCTCCAAAATGTGCTTAAGCAAGCATCAAAGTTGGCGCACCGGTGCGCACATTCTCACGCCAAGTTTTTTTTAGAAATCACAACGAACACAGCGTACGCCACTTTCTACGCAAAGTTTGTGATTTACGCCCTGTTTTGTGCGTAAAGAAGCATCAAGAATCAAGGTTGGTGCGCCGGTGCGCACATTCTCACGCCAAGTTTGTTTTTATAAATCACAACCTTTGCGTAGAAAGTGGCGTACGCCACTTTCTAGCCCTGTTTTGTGCGTACGCAAGCTTTATAAATGAGGCCCCTGTTCAGTAGCCTGACAGCTTCGGGGAAGAAGACTTCAAATGACGGAGACATTTTGTGCAACAAGTATCATAAAAGTCATTCCCAGTGGAATTCAAGTCTGATATTGTGTGGGACTATTGAGAGCAGTCACATGAAGCACTGTATCTGTTTTCAAGGGTCTAGCCCAGGGGTCGGCAACCCGTGGCTCCGGAGCCGCATGTGGCTCTTTCAGCCCTCTGTTGTGGCTCTCTGTAACTTTGGAAAATAAATTGTTCTGCCTTTCAGGCGTGTTTCAATGCTTTTTAATATAGTTTTATTGTGAAATTACCGCTCTTATTTTGCCGTATCACTCCACCGGATGTGTTGCTGGGGTTTTCCCCTGTGACATGAGAGCGCAAATTGATGCAGAGAAACAACACGGAGCTTCCGATTCCCACACGTTTCGTGCCTTTTTTTGTTTTACTCCTGGAGAAGCAACGCCTGTAGTTTCACATCGTTTTGTACTCAAGAATGGCAAGCCTGTGTATTAAAGCTCAACTCCAAGAAAGACACATCTTTTCTTTGAGTCAGAAGTACTCATGATAGGATGATACACGTTACTCGCAAGAACACCGCTCAATGTCCAGGCAGCAGGTCAGAGAGTCAGAGGAGTGTCGTCTTGGAAAATAGGGCAGCGACTTACCGGAGAAAAGTTATTAGCTTAAGATAAATACATTTTACAGGTTAAATAGGCATTCGCAAAATATTGATTTCCAGCTAACATTATGTAACATATGGGGTCCAGGAGCAAAAATGACATTAACCAAGTCAGATAAATATTAGTGGAAAGACACAATTAAAAAAATGAATCTATCTAATTAAAGGCTTTGTAATTAATTAATCACGACTGATTAACAAGGGCATAGAGGTAAAAAAGCGATATATGCAGTGTTGTCTTCATTTTAAATGTCAAAAGGATTTTGCGGCTCCCTGTGTTTTCTTTTCTGTGGGAAACGGGTCAAAATGGCTCTTTGAGTGTTAAAGGTTGCCGACCCCTGGTCTAGCCCCACCGGAACCCGCGTTTTTCAGCAGTGAGGCCTGCTAGCAGTGATGAAGCCTGAGGCCTTCAAACACGTAAAAAAAATTCCTGCTCGGTCATTTTTGGGTCTAGTGCCACCAAATCGGACACGTTCCTACTAGACCACCTCCTGACCTTGCATATTTTTTTTCAGAGAGTTAGCTCAAAAGGGGCCCGATCACGGCCGGTTTTTCACTCGACCATTAACCCTTTAATGTCCAAATACTTCAAAATGGGCTAAAAAGGTCAAAATCTCACACATTCCTTAATCAATTTGGACCAAACTGCACAGGTTCTATATACAGAGGCTAATGTGAATGCTCATGCACGTTTCAGACCTCCAGGGGGCCCTGAAGAAGGAATGAGGGCCAAAAAAACACGTTTTTTCATAAATGTCCCTCTTTTGCTCTCATTTCACTTCTGTAATACTCAGAGAGCTGAAACCAGGGATCTGGTACCTCTGAAACATCTAAAATCTAAATCCACTGGAACTGTTTTGCTAGCCCCTCCCAAACCGGAAGTAGCTCCAGGAACGACCTAGAGACTTGTGCTTCAAATCAATTGTTCACCAAGGTCACCTAAATCACCCCTAAAAGTTTCAGCTCATTTGATGCAAAAATTACCAATTTATGGTGCTTCAATGTCCAAAAATGTGACATTTTGACCCTGCGCCAGGGGTCACAGGAAGGTCATAGAGACACCAAACCACCACAGTTCAGCTCCAAATATAGCCTAGTACAGTGGTCGGCAACTGGCGGCCCGCGGGCCAAAACTTGCCCATCAGGAATAATATCTGGCCCGCCAGATGATTTTGAAAATTTGATTTGGCACAGAGCCAAGCCAGTCCGTCACCACAACACGAAATTCATGTGGTCGGCTGCTGCCGGTCATTTCCGTGTTTGCGCTACTGGTCAGACACGGTTGTAGCCAGATTTCACTGAGCAACAGTGTGTGCAAAACGTGTGTGTCTCGGGAGTCATTTTTAATACATCTGTGATCAGAATTCAGACGTGTGTCCCAAGCAGTGGCGATCAGCTGTAGAAGCTCCACTGCTCGCGGTACCTCACCCCATCCCCATCCGCTCGCGGAATCGGAGCGCAACCCCACCGCAGGTTGGCCTGCTGTTCGATTGTTTACAAACATTTTGGCCCGAAGCCACATCTACTTGCCGACCCCTGGCCTAGTATAACATACTAAAAGATCAGCCCCAGGGTCCCAGTAGAAAAATCTGACCAGAAAATGAGGTGTTGTCAGACTTTTAAACCCCGAGAGCCTTCTGCCAGTGGAATTAGACCCTCACCCTCATTTTTACCCGAACGGGACGAAATCTTAACCCTTTAAGCTTCAGTCAATTCCAGCCGTTTTCAGTACAAAAAAATCGCTAATATTCTATTTTTAAATAAAAAAATGACGAAAAATACAGGGAATATTGGACGCACATTCCGAGGTGCATTTCCTTGAAAACGACCCATTCGTGGATTTTATACCGACTTCAGGACATGTTTTGAACAAAATAGTTTACTGGCTTGTGTTGTCTGGATGTAAAAGGTTGGATTATGGCCGTTTTTTGTGGAATCTTTTTTTCTGTGTGTAATAATGAACCCGGAAATGTGAGTCGCGCTGTGTGCGTTGAAGCCGTGTATAGAGAACGGATGGATGAATATTTGTTTTTGTCGGACAAATGTGTTTTTCTCACCCGCTGTGGTAATCACTTCTGAAAGTGGTTTATACCGGCGGATTCATGAGAATCTAAGCTTTCCATCGGCGTATAGTGTTTGTATAATCGGGTTTGCAGCCGTCGGACATTCTTGAAATTCCTATGCAAATTAGTAGGTGTACCACCGGCGGTACACCTACTACGCACTGAAGCGTAAAGGGTTAACCACAAGTACGAGGGCCCCCGGTGAGTCGGTATATACAATTTCAGCCTCCTTGGTCAACAGGGGGCCAGATGGTACCATGTTGAATTTTGGAGAATGGAGAACACACCTACTCAGTCAAATGTTAGGTACCATCTGGCCCCCCCTGTTGACCTAGGAGGCTGAAATTGTATATACCGACTCACCGGAGGCCTCAGGCTTCATCACTGCTAGCAGGCCTTACTGCTTAAAAACGCGGGTTCCCGTGGGGCTAGACCCTTGAAAACAGATACAGTGCTTCATGTGACTGCTCTGAATAGTCCCACACAATATCAGACTTGAATTCCACTGGGAATGACTTTTATGATACTTGTTGCACAAAATGTCTCCTTCATTTGAAGTCTTCTTCCCCGAAGTTGTCAGGCTACTGAACAGGTCTCTGTAGACTCTGTTTTCATATCATCACCACCTCTCCCCCGCAAATACACATGCATGCACACATCCCCACATACACACACAAGCATACACACATTCATACACACACTGCACTACTGGACTAGGCTCTTTATTCATTTACCTACTAAATATTGCACAAACTGTTGGTTCACTGCACATATATCTATGTTGCAGATTTGTATATATTAGTGTGTCTCTTTATGCTTATATTGTCTTTATGAGAGTGTTTTTATATTTTTTTGATGGCTGAAACTGGGACCAGGGTCAAATTTCATATTGTTTCATGTGCAAATGTGGAATGATATGACAATAAAGTGAACCTTTGAACCGTTGAACCTTGATTTAGTGACCCTTTGCCCCCTTCCAAAGTGTTTTCACTGCAGACTTGCTCCCAGAGCATTCAGCACCATAGACATAATAAAGAGTAGACGCCGCATCGACCGCTACTGCCTATTGGGGCTGACGAGCGGTGGGGCCGCCATCTTGGTCCGGTCATCCGCTCCACTCAGCGCTGTTTGACAGTGCATTTAATCCATCTTAACTCTGATTTTCACGTGTTTTTTTTAATTTTGATTTTTTTTGCTGCAAACGTCATACATGTAGCTATGATACAGGCCAAATGGTTCGGCGTATTTTAATATTCTTAGCGGGAATAATAGATAATAATAATAATAGGTAATAGAATATTCTGATATTAAGCTCGACTGTAGACAGGTATTTTGCAACCACTGTAAACACACACACACACTAATATATGTTAGAGAAGCAGATAATAGCAGTAAAGTCAATTATTTTAATAATTTGAAGAGACAATATATGATTACGCTATATATACATATATAAACAAAATACTGACTAATGAACACATATTTTTATATAAAACAATAGATAGAAGTGATATAAATCATAGATGGAGCATCAACATCATTCACATATATATATATATATATATATATATATATATAATAGATAAGTTATATATCAGAGAAAATTATTATATAAATCACATATAGACTATCAATATAATTCATACATATATTAAAAAGATATGTCAGAAAATGATATTATATATATATATATATATATATATATATATATATATATATATATATATTGTTTTATATAGAAATATGTGTTCATTAGTGAGTATTTTGTTTATATATGTATATATAGCGTAATCATATATTGTCTCTTCAAATTATTAAAATAATTGACTTTACTGCCATTATCTGCTTCTCTAACATATATTAGTGTGTGTGTGTGTGTTTACAGTGTTTGCAAAATACCTGTCTACAGTCGAGCTTAATTTCAGAATATTCTATTACCTATTATTATTATTATTATTATCTATTATTTCCGCTATGAATATTACTATGTTCAGCACCCCATTGATTTACACCTGCATTTTGTGCTTCATGGCGCTAGGTGTGCTGTTTGCATGTTGGACATTGTTTTACACAGACACCACCGAAGAAGAAAGGTGCCGAAGTGCTGCACGTTTTGTTTTGTTTTTGTTTTTGTTTTGTTTTTTTTAATTGAAACAAGAGTCTGTCCGCATGAATGTTCAATGGGTTAGGGGTTGTCCATGAGTTTGATATCTTCAATCATGTTAAAAAGTTTTACAGCAGTCCGTTTTTCATATGTTTCAGTGATGAGAAGAATAGAGACATTTCTTTATGAAACATATTAAAAATAGGTTTACATTTTAGAAATCTGCATTCGTGTATGAAAAATTTCCCTCATATTATAATAAAGCGGACCGGAATCAAACCCACGTCGGAGACCAGCTCCTGTACATGAGTCGTCTGCTTAACTTGCTGAGCTATATAGGCATCAGATACCCACTAAACAAAATTATTTAATAAATACCAGCGCACCGGCCCTTCGGTCAAACGGCCGAATAATGTTTACACAAATTTTGGCCCGATGCCACATCAAATTGCCGACCCCTGCGTTACATTATAAATATGGGACATGTAATGCAAAATATAGCATTGGATTCGCAACGCTTTTACATTAAAATATAATATACCGATTCAAAATGCCCTACGTAACTTGCTTAAATCTGACTGAGGAGAAACATGACACACGAGGAATATTTGATTAATTAAACGTTCTATTCAGGTGTGATTAAGATTCAGATATGAAAACAAAATCAAACCCGTTTGCAAACAAACAAACACTCGCGTTTTTTAATCTCAAATACCCAAATCCTGCAGCAAAAATAAAGGCATCACATTATAAATATGGGACGATGTAATGCAAAATATAGCGTTGGATTCGCAACGCTTTTACATTAAAAATATTCGTTTGAAATACGTTCTGAGTGGCACAAAAAGTCCTCCGCTTGAAATACATTGGTGTGAATTTCGTTGTGAGCAACACGAAAAACATTGGTTTGAATTTCGTTGTGAGCAACACGAAAAACATGAGAAAATCATGTTGGTGCGCACGAAACCATAGATTAATTTACATGACAGTTTCACGAATCCTTGTGAGACCGGGTTGGCATTTTCTTAGAGAAGCCCTGAGTAGGCTGTTAAGCAGACTAGCCTTGGCACAAGATGATGCATCATTTCATTTACTCGGCTCAAAACCCAAACTGTTTTGTACATGAGCCTCTATAATTCTTCACACTAAGTCAAAGAGGGCAGTGGTCAGCCACACACTCATGCTTTTGTGTACTGTGTTTGTTTGTGTATGTTTAATAGCCTCCACCGCAATGCACTTTTGCACTGTGCTGTTTATGAATTATGCAAACATCTGAAAGTGGACACCAGCTGAGAAACCTGAGGAGTCCAGGCGTAAACAGCACATTCCCTTGGAGTCCTCATACCAGAGAGAGACAGCAGGATATACACACGTGGACAAAATTGTTGGTACCCCTCAGTTAAAGAAGGAAAAACCCACAATTCTCACTGAAATCACTTGAAACTCACAAAAGTAACAATAAATCAAACATTATTGAAAATTAAATAATCAAAAACAGCCATTACTTTTGAATTGTTGATTAACATAATTATTTAAAAAAACAAACTAATGAAACAGGCCTGGACAAAAATGATGGTACCTCTATAAAAGATTGAAAACTATTTGACCAGAGTGACATGATTAACTCAGGTGTGTCATTTAATTGACATCACAGGTGTTTCCAAACTCATAATCAGTCAGTCTGCCTATTTAAAGGGAGACAAGTAGTCACCCTGCTGTTTGGTGAAAAGGTGTGTACCACACTGAACATGGACAACAGAAAGCGAAGGAGAGAATTGTCCCAGGACATCCGAAAAAAAATTATAGACAAACATCTTAAAGGTAAAGGCTATAAGACCATCTCTAAACAGCTTGAAGTTCCTGTGACAACAGTGGCTCATATTATTCAGAAGTTCAAGACCCACGGGACAGTAGCCAACCTCCCTGGACGTGGCCGCAAGAGGAAAATTGATGACAAATTGAAGAGACGGATCGTTCGAATTGTATCCAAAGGGGAGGAGGAGGCTCAGTAATGTTTTGGGGCTGCTTTGCTGCATCTGGCACAGGGTGTCTTGAAAGTGTGCAAGGTACGATGAAATCTGAAGACTATCAAGGCATTCTGGAGAGAAATGTGCTGCCTAGTGTCAGAAAGCTTGGTCTCAGTCGCAGGTCATGGGTCTTCCAACAGGACAACCATCCAGAACACACAGCCAAAAACACCCAAGAATGGCTGAGAGAAAAGCGTTGGACTATTCTAAAGTGACCTTCTATGAGCCCAGATCTGAATCCCATTGAACATATGTGGAAGGAGCTGAAACATGCCATTTGGAGAAGACACCCATCAAACCTGAGACAACTGGAGCTGTTTGCTCATGAGGAGTGGGCCAAAATACCTGTTGACAGCTGCAGAACGCTCATTGACAAATACAGAAATCGTTTAATTGCAGTGATTGCCTCAAAAGGTTGTGCAACAAAATATTAAGTTATGGGTACCATCATTTTTGTCCAGCCCTATTTCATTAGTTTGTTTTTTTAAATAATTATGTTAATCAACAATTCAAAAGTGATGGCTGATTTTGATTATTTAATTTTCAATAATTTTTTATTTATTGTTACTTTTGTGAGTTTCAAGTGATTTCAGTGAGAATTGTGGGTTTTTCCTTCTTTAACTGAGGGGTACCAACAATTTTGTCCACGTGTGTAGATGGAGCCTGAGAGCCAACAACCACATATAGGTTCTGTAACTGATTACTAGAACAGCCTATGAGATGTGCTAATTAAGTAAACTGAACCATTGATACAAAAGTGCTTTTTGGGTTTTCTCCAGTGTATGTTATAATGTTGGCATTTATAGTAAAAGCTAATTACCAGAAACAAGCTTGGAAATATTCAGTGGCGCTTTTAAATCAATGCAGACCAAGTAAAAATATATTGAAGCCAATAATACTGTAGCTAAGAACTGTCTTCTTTAATGTTTTGGTCAGTGTTGAGAAATTGATTATCTGTGTAAAGTTCATTAAACGAAATATTTTAAAGTGAGGGCTTTTTTTACAATTATTTTTTGTCTACATCTGTTGATCACACTATAAAATGTTAGTGATAAAGTGGTAACTGCGTTCGAGCATGCTACAGCATAAGCATAACTGTAGCTTCACACAGTAATATTAGGTTTTATGGAAAACATTTTATCTGTTTCAATAAATGCTTGCTAAGTATTTTGGAAGCTTTTGAAATTCTATATGTTTAAAATGTTAATATATTAGTATCACCTTTGCTAATCACGCACTTGAAGTGTAAACAAAGTTACAAATCAAGGTCAGAATCTGTGACTTGACCATGTTCAAACATCTGAAAAGTTTCTTTCAAGATATTCAAAACAATCACGAAGAGATATTTGTCACCAAAAATCCCGGAGTAATTCTTAGCAGTGATAACACTTCAAGAAGAACTGAAGATACTGAGCTGTGCAGCGTCTTTTATGCTGTGAGTGTTGGTCATTGTTCCATGCCTTTAGGTATGATAGGAGTGACAGTTTTGACACCATTATACAATTCTCAATCTATTGGTCAGACCATGATGTCAGATGATCATATTTCACCACTAGATCTCACTTTACAGAAGACACGCACATTGAGTTATCATTAGGTCATCTTTTACAAAGAACATGCCCAGACATGTTCAGACTTTTTGCTCCACATCTTACCATTATTATTTTGTGATAGATTTCATGCATATCATTCCAGTATATGCTAAAAGTTATAAAAACGTAAGTTTACATCATTATGTTTTGAGTACATATGTTTTACTTCTGGTCTTCAGTCCAATAGCATTGGCTGTAGTATCATCTCTTATTTTTCGTACATTGTACACAAAAAATATCACACAACACACTTCCAGTTATTTCTGTTTGACCACATCAGTTAAGATGAGCTAAAGCTAAAGATGGTCCAACAAAATATTAGACTGTGCGACGTTTCTTTTTGGCCGGGCATCGTATATTACTTCCAGCCGCAAGGGGACACAAGCCAGTGTCTTATTGTGCCGATCCCAAGCCCAGATAAATACAGAGGGTTGTGGCAGGAAGGGCATCCGACATAAAACTTTGGCCAAATCAAACATGCGAATCAAATGTATGACTTCCATACCGGATCGGTTGAGGCCTGGGTTAACAACGACCGCCATCGGTGCTGTCGACCTACAGGGTGCTGGTGGAAAATGGACGACTGTTGGCTGAAGAAGGAGGGGAGGAAGGTGTGTTCGTAGGAAGAGAGAGAAGAGGAACACCAAGAGTCTAGGACTGAGAGTATGGACTTTGAATGTTGGAACTATGACAGAAAAAGGTAGAGAGCTAGTTGACATGATGCAGAGGAGGAAGGTGGACATACTGTGTGTCCAGGAGACCAGGTGGAAAGGTAGTAAAGCTAGAAGTTTAGGAGCAGGGTTCAAGTTGTTCTATCATGGTGTAGATAGGAAGAGAAAGGGAGTAGGAGTTATTTTGAAGGAGGAGTTTGTTTGGAATGTCCTGGAGGTAAAAAGAGTGTCAGATCGAGTGATGAGCCTGAAGCTAGAAATCGAAGGTGTGATGTTCAATGTTGTTAGTGGGTATGCTCCACAGGTAGGATGTAAGCTGGAGGAGAAGGAGAAATTCTGGTTGGACTTTGATAAAGTGATGCAGAGCATCCCTAGAAGTGAGAGAGTTGTCATTGGTGCAGACTTCAATGGACATGTTGGTGCAGGAAACAGAGATGATGAGGAGGTCATGGGCAGGTTTGGTATCGAGGGGAGGAACACAGAAGGACAGATGGTGGTTGACTTTGCAAAAAGGATGGAAATGGCTGTAGTGAATACTTTCTTCCAGAAGAGGCAGGAACATAGGGTGACCTATAAGAGTGAAAGTAGGAGCACACAGGTAGACTACATCTTGTGTAGGCGGTGTAATCTGAAGGAGATCAGTGACTGCAAAGTAGTGGTAGGTGAGAGTGTAGCCAGACAGCATAGGATGGTGGTGTGTAGGATGACCCTGGTGGTGAAGAAGATGAAGAGGGCAAAGGCAGAGCAGAGGACCAAATGGTGGAAGCTGAAAAAGGAAGAGTGTTGTATGACTTTCAGGAAAGAGTTGAAACAGGCTTTGGATGGTCAGGAGGTGCTTCCAGATGACTGGACAACTACAGCAAATGTGATCAGGGAGACAGGTCGGAGAGTACTTGGTGTGTCATCTGGAAGGAAAGGAGATAAGGAGACTTGGTGGTGGAATGAGGAGGTGCAGGATTGGATCCAGAGAAAGAGGTTAGCTAAGAAGAAGTGGGACACTGAGAGGACTGAAGAGAGTAGACAGGAGTACAGGGAGATGCAGCGTAAGGTGAAAGTAGAGGTGGCAAAGGCCAAACAAGGGGCTTACGATGACTTGTATTCTAGGTTGGACAGTAAGGAGGGAGAGACTGACCTGTGTAGGTTGGCAAGGCAGAGAGACAGAGATGGGAAGGACATGCAGCAGGTTAGGGTGATAAAGGATAAGGATGGAAGTGTGTTGACAGGTGCCAATAGTGTGATGAGAAGATGGAAAGAGTACTTTGAAGAGTTGATGAATGATGAAAATGAGAGAGAACGAAGAGTAGAAGAGGTGATTGTTGTGGACCAGGAAGTAGCAAAGATTAGTAAGGATGAAGTGAGGAGGGCATTGAAGAGAATGAAGAGTGGAAAGGCACTTGGTTCTGATGATATACCTGTGAAGGTATGTCTCGGAGAGGTAGCAGTAGAGTTTCTGACTGGGTTGTTCAACAGGATCTTAGATAGTGAGAAGATGCCCGAGGAATGGAGGAGAAGTGTGCTGGTGCCCATCTTTAAGAACAAGGGAGATGTGCAGAGTTGTGGCAACTACAGAGGAATAAAGCTGATGAGCCACACAATGAAGGTATGGGAAAGAGTAGTTGAAGCTAGACTAAGGGCAGAGGTGAACATCTGTGAGCGGCAGTATGGTTTCATGCCAAGAAAGAGTACAACAGATGCAATATTTGCTTTGAGGATGTTGATAGAGAAGTACAGAGAAGGTCAGAAGGAGCTGCATTGTGTCTTTGTAGATCTGGAGAAAGCCTATGACAGGGTGCCCAGAGAGGAACTGTGGTTTTGTATGAGGAAGTCTGGAGTGGCAGAGAAGTATGTTAGAGTCGTGCAGGACATGTATGAGGAGTGTAAGACAGTGGTGAGGTGTGCTGTAGGTGTGACAGAGGAGTTCAAGGTGGAGGTGGGACTACATCAGGGATCAGCTCTGAGCCCCTTCTTGTTTGCTATGGTGATGGACAGGATGACAGACGAGGTTAGACAGGAGTCTCCACGGACTATGATGTTTGCAGATGACACTGTGATCTGTAGTGAGAGCAGGGAACAGGTGGAGGAGAAGCTAGAGGCGTGGAGGTTTGCCCTGGAAAGGAGAGGAATGAAGGTTAGCCGCAGCAAGACGGAGTATCTGTGTGTGAATGAGAGGGACCCAAGTGGAAGAGTGAGGTTACAGGGAGAAGAGATCAAGAAGGTGGAGGATTTTAAGTACTTAGGGTCAACAGTCCAGAGCAATGGACAGTGTGGAAAAGAGGTGAAGAAGCGTGTACAGGCAGGCCGGAACGGCTGGAGAAAAGTGTCAGGTGTGATGTGTGATAGAAGAGTGTCAGCTAAAATGAAAGGAAAGGTTTACAAAACTGTGATGAGACCAGCCATGTTGTTCGGTCTGGAGACAGTGTCCCTGAGGAAAAGACAGGAGGCAGAGCTGGAGGTAGCAGAACTGAAGATGCTGAGGTTCTCCTTGGGAGTGACCAGGATGGATAGGATCAGGAATGAGTACATCAGAGGGACAGCACATGTTAGAGGCTTTGGAGATAAAGTCAGAGAGGCCAGACTGAGATGGTTTGGACATGTCCAGAGGAGAGATAGTAAATATATTGGTAGAAGGATGCTGAGTTTCCCACTGCCAGGCAGGAGGCCTAGAGGAAGACCAAACAGGAGGTTTGTGGATGTGATTAAAGAGGACATGAAGGTAGTTGGTGTGAGAGAAGAAGATGCAGCAGACAGGGTTTGATGGAGGCAATTGATTTGCTGTGGCGACCCCTGAAGGGAAAAGCCAAAAGGAAAAGAAGATTGTATATTACTTCCAGGATGCTGTAGGCTGATTTTTTTTATCTGAAAATCTCAAGTTGAAAAAAGGTATAATTTGGCATGAATGTTTACAGCAATGACCCAGTAATTAGTCCTTTCAGTCTTCTTCAACTGCAAGTGCATCAAAACAACAAATAGTGGTCACTGGATGTAACTTCCAGTATGTAGGAAGGAGAACGCAGGAGGCCTGTTATGTTGGCTGAGAATTTGATGTTGTTGATGACAATGTTAGAGAAAACACTGAACAAGGACATTGAGAGAGAAAATACTGTCCATTGCCCTCTCTGATATTAACCAATCAGCATTTGTCTTCCCTAAGTCTTAACCACTTACCGTCAAGACCTGCACATCAATTTTTCAGGGCCAACCATGTAGTAGGTACTTTTATCCCCCAAAACTGACCTTGATTTAGTGAAACATGGCCAGATGTCAGCTGAAGTACAAGGTTCGTTCAGCAGCTTGGATAGATCTCAGTTCAACAAGATTAACCTGCTGCTCACACATTTCTAAAAGCTTCCATTTGAGCTTCATTTTAAGTAACCTTAGATAAGACTGATCTTTTGTCCATTTTTTTACCATGAAAATATAGCTTGTAGTGACAACAAGCTAACACTTTAATCTTTATAGTCCAAACAGAAGGAATGACATACAGAGTTATGAATTCAATTTCAATACGCCCAGTGTCAGCATAACAACAAGACAGAGTAATATAAAAATTAAGATGACATTGACAGATATTAACTGATGAAAAGCACGACAGCTCGCCAGTTTATAAGCCATAAATTACATTTTGTTCCTGCTGGATTAAGCTAACATGGTATAGTGGTTTATACTGGACACAGAAGCCATGGTGGGGAAGGCTTTGACTTGTCCTGGAGCGCACTGCCATTGGACTGAATTTAGATGTCACTTTCAGTGTGGCGCATGTTTGATGACACGGTGTTTTCCACTGACAGCATACTCGCATTGGCCACAGAGGAATGAAATATTGCTTTACTTACCAAGTACTGTTATTGTTGGATTGTTTTGTCCAACCAGCATCTTACTGTGCTGCAACATCCATCCATCCATCCATCCATCCTCTATACACCGCTTTATCCTCACTCGGGTCGCGGGGGGTGCTGGAGCCTATCCCAGCTGACTCAGGTGAAGGCAGGGGACACCCTGGACAGGTTGCCAGTCTGTCGCAGGGCTACATATACAGACGAACAATCACACTCGCATTCACACCTATGGGCAATTTAGAGTAATCAATTAACCTCAGCATATTTTTGGACTGTGGGAGGAAGCCGGAGTGCCCGGAGAAAACCCACGCATGCTCAGGGAGAACATGCAAACTCCTGTGCTGCAACAGCTCCACCTAATCACAGAAATGTTACATATGCCAGAGAAAATTCAACTCATTAGTTTTACTGCCAGGTTGCAATGAACTTCTTCAACTACTACTTTGTCCTGATTGTGGACTATGTTAATGTGCTCACATCACCTTAAACAGGACTTGGAGTGAAAGCAGAAACTACTCACAGATAACACTAGCACAGCAGAACTCAGATAGTCTTCTTTCCAAAGTGGAACTTCTGATAATCAGAATACATAGATGACATTGCAGCCAGAGCTATGTCATTATTTTAACTGATCGCCTCAATGTCCTGCACCTTTCTTGTGTACAGCCAATATAGGCTTACAAGACACTTATTAATAACTTGAAAAGTCACGTGAAAATCATGATGTGCTGATCCCCTACATTTTTTTTCAAAAGAATACATTTTAAAATATTCATTTCATATAACAGAAATGTCCTGTTCTATTTGATTCAGCATCCTCTTTGTCAGCTGCCAGGCATCTTTTATAAGTCTCAGTAAAGTATTTACTTTAAAATAACATTAAACATATTATCCTGAGGTCTAAAGGCGTAAATGCAGCAACAAAATAACAATTTTCCCTATCCTGTGATTTAGAAAGCAGTAAGATGCAGCACAATCCTCAAAACTTATTTCATTTTAATTGATAGGGTTATTTTTGTTCATTCTACACCTCATTTTACTGAATGTCAAGAAGAACTTTCTTTGCAAAGTGAAGTTCCCAAAAACATGTAGACACGTCATTCAAAATCAAGGTGTTCATAATTCAGATGTTTGCTAACCTGTTGTGATAGGTCGCCATTATTTATTCAAACAACTGGAATATTCTAGAAAGAAATGGTGAAAATTATCACAATTTCATCACCACAGATGCCAAATGTCTTATGGTTAAGAAATTCTTTAATTTCTCTGGAGTCTGATCTACAGCAAATCCAGCCATTTGTTTCGTCGTCCATGGCTGAACTTCCCAACTACATGTATTTTAAATCTTTGCAGACAAACAAACTAGGCAATATGTTACAGATAACAAACACCAACAGCTTTCTAGTCCATCTAAATGACAAGAGACTTATATCTAGTTTAGATTGGTTTGGCATCAAGAAGGTAAGGATAAGGGTGATAATGAGATAACATCTTTCACATAGTTTCCTGTTCCAGCCGGCCTGTATCTTTTCAGCCTCTGTCATATTCTACAACATGACACATTTGTTGATTTATTTAATGCTCTACACTTGTGCTGTTCATTCAGATTGAATAAACAGCTACTGTATTACCTGTATGTCTGCAGGCACTGCAGTCCTACCCCTCTTCTTGACGGAGAATAATTTCCACAGCCGTCGCCACAGGAAAGTGGCCACCAGACACACACTCCCTAATATCCAAATATCTTTATCCCTTAGAAAGTTCTCCATGATGGAAGACTTCCACTTCCTGTTTGTGTTGTCCTCCTGCTCAGACTGTCTGTCTTATTTCAGCCTCTCTGCCACCTGTGGCAAAAGAGTCTTGGGTGGCCGACAACAAGATGTCAACATGGGGCGAGTCAGCAGCAGTTGCTTATGAAATAGCCAGACTCCTGTAGCAGGACATTGAATGCTCAATGTCTTGCTCTCTACGGCCTCGGGACAAGGACAAGGTTTCGTGCTGTCAAACCACCCACCCTTCCAGCCACCTATTCGCCCTCCACCCGGCTTCCTTCCGACCTCCCACCACAGGACCTAAAAGGAGAGGACATGCTGTCTCTGAGACGAGAGTGGGACAGGTGGTGCTGGGTTCATGGTGTCGTTGCTGTATGCAGAATCAGATGCCTGCTGCAGCTACTGGCATGTTAGTGAGACCCCTGTGGTATCTTTTAACTTCAGACGCAGCACTTCATGCATGCATGCACACTCCGGGCAGTTTCTTTGGCTCTTTTACTCACGAACGGACGCAGTCCAGCACATGCATCATTGCAAATACAGAAAATGACAAAAATGTACAGAAGCATGCACGCTTGTAATCAAACACCCGAATCTGTGTGGTGCTAAGTTTATCCTTTCTGTGGTCACATGCTGTGCAGGTGACAATTGCACAAGGGCTGAAGTAGATGTCATTTTCAGCAGATTATTGCATCAACACTGTATTAGAGAGAAAGTAAGACGAGATGTTTTAAAAATTGTATTGCCATTTAATTGCTGCAAGTATGAGGCTATTACGATATTTGAGTTTGTAGAGTCTCAAATATATATATATATATATATATATATATATATATATATATGTATATACAAATAAGTAGCAAAAGTCTACTGAAAATAGAGAAACACCTCTGCTCCACTTATGCACTGTATATCCAGCACACACCACCTACAGACCTGAACAGATCTACTCTGTTAGTGTTATCAGCAGAGGACTGCAGTTTCTTTTTTGGACTGTAAATGCCTCTCACAGCTATCTGTTCTGATGGAGCTGATGATTTATACTGTGCATTGTGGAATGGGACCACTGTATCAGGCAAATCAAGCTCCTACCGATGTCCAGTCCAACTTGATGGCTTATGGTATGAAGGACGTTTAATTTTGATGTCTTTAAGTGTTTCTTAAGTGATGATTTGTGCTCTTTGTGGGGATTCCTGGAAGTTAGGAAATCTGGGAAAGGAAACACAGCTACAGTATGTAGGTCATTCTATTTTTGTTGAGTCACATTTCAGAAATGAACAGGAATGTCAAAAAAAATACTAAGAGGATTTTTAGTTTAGTGATGATGTGATTTTTATCCTTTAAAAAACATTTTAAATAGACAAAAGCTGTTTTTTTTTTTTTTTTTTTTTGCCAATTCTTCAAAATAGGCTTTTATGGAGCATTACACTTCAAAGCAAATTTGCTTTTAAAAAAAACAAACAGCTGGCGGGGTGCTTGGGTCACAGGGGCTACAGAGCAGGACCTCTGGGAGGAAATACATTCTCCAGTGGCAATCTGAGGAGAACCTCTGCATGGAACGGGGCCAGAGAGGGAAAATGAGGCTAGTTAATTTGCTTATTTGCATTTTTATGAGGAGTGTTTAAACTATGAAAAGTTCACCTGTCAGATGGATGAAACGAGGATGGAGAGCAAAAGCAGAAAAGAGAGTAGCAGGTACAAGGGTGCAGCTGAGGTTGAACTTCAGAGGTAGAAAAAAAGGTAAGGGAGTTATTCACTGGCCTCTGTGATAAAGTGAGGATCTTAAATTACATCTGTTTCCTCCCATGCAACAAAAATGTACCTGACCAGTGCCTGGTGGTCATTTTGAAAGCACCACTGATTTATAGATGAACAAAATAATAAATAAAATAAAATGCCCTGACATACAGCAGTTGTGGATTGATTCTTTCAGCATAGTTTAGACTGTATATGTTATAAATAGAACTTATAAAATTGTTACCAAAGACAGGTTTGTACAAAATATAATATACATATAGTTTAATATAGAACAGAAATGATTGTACGAGGGCCTGAACTGGCTCTCCAACCAGGTGAAGAACCAGAAATGATCCATTCCACCGGTTTTGATTATTATTTTCCCATGTTTTTTTTCTTTTTTCGATATCACTTTAATGTCAAACGATTCAAATATGTATCACCTTACAGTAACTGCTTCATCTCTAAGTTGAATGGTGAGATATCTGATGTTAAATAAAACTGCAAACAGAGAAATTAGAATTACTATATTAAAAATACACAACCCAAAGTAATCACTCCATAGCAATTCGTAGATTACTTGTATCACTACTAAGATTCAGATCTTTTATTTTCAAAACTTTCCATATTTTGTATGTCCAGCTTTATTTTAGACTCAGTCCTTCTTAACAAAGAGGATGCCAAATTTCTAGAGAAATGTTCTTCCGTTTTTCAGGAACTGAATTTTTTTTTCCAATTTTTCTTTGCTCCTTTGCAGGAAAAACTCTCCTTGTTGATACCAGGTATTGAGATATGATCCACATTTGAATCATCTGATATTAAAGAGATATTGCACAGGGTTGGACTTCTCTTCAATATCACACTAGTGCATAAAAAGGGATGGCTCTAAACTAACACAACAAAAACAGAGTGATCACACCCAGAGGAAGACATAGTTAAGAATGTCAGTCTGTTTCTAACAATAGATCCTCCTATCCTCCTTTACTTGTGACTGTGATAGGGTAAGTTGCTGTAGTCATGAACTTGAAAATATATATGTGCATTCCACTGTTGGGGATCTTTCTGCATGGAGTTTGCATGTTCTCCCTGTGCATGCGTGGGTTTTCTCCGGGAATTCCGGTTTCCTCCCACAGTCCAAAAATATGCTGAGGTTAACTGGTTACTCTAAAATGCCTGTAGGTGTGAATGTGAGAGTGATTGTCTGTCTATATATGTAGCCCTGTGACAGACTGGCGACCTGTCCAGGGTGTCCCCTGCCTTCGCCCGAGTCAGCACCCCCCGGGACCCTAGTGAGCATAAAGCGGTATATAGAGAATGGATGGATGGATTCCACTGTTGTATGAAGCTCTGATTCTACATTCAGTCATCCCTCTGCATGTCGACTTTAGTTGGGGCGGCTGTGGCTCAGGTGGTAGAGCGGGTCGTCCAATGATCGAATGGTTGGCGGTTCGATTCCCGCTCTCACCTAGTCATGTGCTGCATGCCGAAGTTTCCTTGGGCAAGATTCTGAACCCCGAATTGCCTACCAGTGACTGTTCCACTGGTGTGTGAATGTATATACTGACTGATGTTGCAGGTTGATTAGCAACCTGCACATTAGTGTGTGAATGTGTGTGTGTCTGGGTGAATGGGAGCAATTGTTGTAAAAGTGCTTTGAGTACTCTGATGAGTAGAAAAGCGCTATATAAGAGCAAGTCCATTTGTAGTATCATGATCCTCTTCACAGCTCAAGTGCTTGTTCCAATTTTTAACAATTTATTCTAACAACTTATTAAATTCAAAATTAATCTGGGTAGTTTAAGATTACGTCTATATAGTTATAGTTTGAAGGTTTAATTACATGAAATTGCAAGCGAACATGTTCTCTTGATATTACCTGACATTAACAGTAGCTCATATTTACCCAGGCTCTAAAGTCTGTATTCATTTACTGCATGAGCAGAGCAAAGTGGTCCAGGGTCGCCATCTTGTGGCAACAAGATCTGTGTCCCAAACAAAGTGCCAAACATCCATTTCAGTCTGCGGTTTTGTGTGTGTGTGTGTGTGTGTGTGTGTGTGTGTGTGTGTGTGTGTGTGTGTGTGTGTGTGTGTGTGTGTGTGTGTGTGTGTGTGTGTGTGTGTGTGACAGACTGAGTTGAGGAGGTTCAAACAGGCAATAATAAAAAATAAAAAAAACATTAAAAAATCTGCAGCTTCCTCCAGTAAGCTTGGTTTATTCCACCTGTCAGGGCATGTCGTGCTTTGTAACAGGTGTCATGGACTGGAATAGTGTTTGCTATGCACTGTTTCAGTTCCTCTCTTCCTGTCCCTTTATACACAGATGATTGTGGCTCTGGTAGGACACGTATTGCCATCAGGGGTACAACAGTATCAGAGTTCTCAGGCAGTCTCACCCCCATAAACATAGACAGTATGGTCTGTGGTTTATGGTTAACGCTGTCGCCTTGCAGCTAGAAGATCCCTGGTTCGCGTCCCAGCCTGGGCCAGGGATCTTTCTACATAGAGTTTCCATATTCTCCCTGTGCATGCATGGGTTTTCTCCAGGTACTCCAGCTTCCTCCCACAGTCCAAAAACATGCTGATGTTATTTGAGAACTCTAAATTGTCCATCAGTGTGATTGTTTGTCTCTGGACAGGTCACCTGTGACCTGTCCAGGGTGTCTTGTCGCTCCAAGCCAGCTGGGATAAACTCGCCTTGCAGCTAGAAAATCCCCGGTTCACGTCTCAGTCTTCCTGGGATCTTTTTGCATAGAATTTGCATGTTCTCCCTGTGCATGTGTAGGTTTCCTCTGGTTTCCTTCCACAGTCAAAAAATATGCTGAAGTTAATTGATTATTCTAAAATTGCCATGTAGCCCTGTGACAAACTGGTGACCTTTCCAGGGCGTCCCCTGTCTTCGCCCCAGGTTAGCTGGGATGGGCTCCAGAACTCACCACGACCCTAATGAGGAATAAGCGGTGTATAGAGAATGGCTGGATGGATGGATGGACGTTTTTTGTTACTAGCAATGTGGGATGGAAACCAAGCCAACATAGAAGTGCTTTAAACCTGCATTCTCACAGCCAGTGATGAGCGACATCCCCAGTTGCCAAAAGATGTCTGATTATGTAAAAGTACATGAGGAAATGATCCTACTTCTTACTCGTCTGTTACCTCAGTAAATATTTCCCCAACTTTTACCTCAACTTTAACCAAACCTAATAGTGTTCATCTCCTGTTTTCAAAACTTTTTAAATTAAACATGATGTAGTTTTTTTTTTAAATGATGTCCCCTTTTAAAATATATACACAAAAAAGCAGGGTTTGCTTTAGTGTAAGGCTGTCTTGTAATGAAGAAATCACAACCATACTTTCATGCATAGTGTTCTTCAGTTCTTAGTCAGATCCCGCTCTCGATAGCTACATGCAATTTCAAAAAAGCAAGATGGTGATGGTCAATTTCCAAGGTTGAAAGGTCTACAAACCAATGAGTGACATCCTCGTCACTTAATCCATCATTAATATGTAGTCTATGTGAGGAGAACCAGGACATTTTCTATTTCCAGGAATCAGTGATTTATCGAATCAGAAACATGAACAACGATTCTGTGTGGATGATAAGAGTGAGAGGTATAAAGTCAGTGCACAATACCTGCTGTTTTCCACCCTCCAGCTCCACATGTTTGAGTTCCCAGAAACAGCGCATAGTCTCCACCTTCTCCAGGTGCCGGTAGAATGTCAGTCGACCAAGACGAAGGCTGTTGCTGCGGTTACGGATGGCCTTCAGTCCCTCCATCTTTTCAACAATTGGCGACATTGGTATTGGTGGTGGTACCGCTGATGAGGTGAGTCTTCCATTCTTCTTGCCAGAAACTGACTCATTATATGATGTATTCTTGTCTGACCTGAAAATACAATAAGATTTTAATAAACCTTTATTCTTTCAAAAACATCTTTGCATTCGACAAGAAATTCACCACCCAAAATGGATAACTGCTGCAAAAATGATTAGTCACAAGATTATTAGAAAATATACCATTGGTTTACAAATGATTCATTTTCTTACATGAAATACAATACAACACTATCAAAAAATTACTTGTTCCAGCTTCTTGGATGTGAGAAGTTTCTGCTGTTTTCTGATTTAAAAGAAACTTCATTCATTCTAATTCAGATTGTGGTTTTAGAGATTGGTCAGTGAAAACAAGACCCCTGAAACTCTCACCTGCACTTGGAGGCTTCAGAGAAATGTGGTACACTTTCTTTCCAGTTGGTACGGAAAGTATTCAGACCCTTTGAAATTTTTAACTCTCTGTGTCATTGCAGCCATTTGCCAAAATCAAAAAAGTTCATTTTATTTCTCATTAATTACTCAGCACCCCATCTTGACAGAAAAAAGCAGAAATGTAGAATTTTTTTGCAAATTTATTAAAAAAGAAAAACTGAAATATCACATGGTCATAATTCAGACCCTTTGCAGCGACATTCATATTTAACTCACATGCTGTTTATTTCTTCAGATCCTCCTGAAGATGGTTTTGCTTCTTTATTGGAGTCCAGCTGTGTTTAATTAAACTGATTGGGCTTGATTAGGAAAAGCACACACCTGTCTATATAAGACCTTACAGCTCACAGTGCATGTCAGAGCAAATGAGAATCATGAGGTCGAAGGAACTGTCCAAGGAGCTCAGAGATAGAATTGTGGCAAGACACAGATCTGGCCAAGGTTACAAAAGAATTTCCGCACCACTCAAGGTTCCTAAGAACACAGTGGCCTCCATAATCCTCAAATAGAAGAAGTTTGGGATGACCACAACTCTTCCTAGACCTGGCCGTCCAGCCAAACCGAGCAATCATGGGAGAAGAGCCTTGGTGAGAGAGGTAAAGAAGAACCCAAAGATCACTGTGGCTGAGCTCCAGAGATGCAGTCGGGAGATAGGAGAAAGTTCCACAAAGTCAGCTATCACTGCAGCCCTCCACCAGTTGGGGCTTTATGGCAGAGTGGCCCGACGGAAGCCTCTCCTCAGTGCAAGACACATGAAAGCCCAAATAGAGTTTGCCAAAAAACACATGAAGGACTCCCAGAATATGAGAAATAAGATTCTCTGGTCAGATGAGACCAAGATTGAACTTTTTGGTGTTAATTCTAAGCGGTATGTGTGGAGAAAACCAGGCACTGCTCATCACCTGCCCAATACAGTCCCTACAGTGAAACATGGTGGTGGAAGCATCATGTTGTGGGGGTGTTTTTCAGCTGCAGGGACAGGACGACTGGTTGCAATTGAAGGAAGGATGAATGCGGCCAAGTACAGATATATCCTGGAGGAAAACCTCTTCCAGAGTGCTCAGGACCTCAGACTGGGCCGAAGGTTCACCTTTCAACAGGACAATGACCCTAAGCACACAGCTAAAATGACAAAGGAGTGGCTTCAGAACAACTCTGTGACGTTCTTGACTGGCCCAGCCAGAGCCCTGACCTAAACCCAATTGAGCATCTCTGGAGAGACCTCAAAATGGCTGTCCACCAACGTTCACCATCCAACCTGACAGAACTGGAGAGGATCTGCAAGGAAGAATGGCAGAGGATCCCCAAATCCAGGTGTGAAAACTTTGTTGAGTCATTCCCAAGAAGACTCATAGCTGTACTTGCTGAAAAGGGTGCTTCTACTCAATACTGAGCACAGGGTCTGAATGCTTATGACCATGTGATATTATTAGGCCCGAGCCCCTGGTAGCCCAGGGCGAAGGCATAAACAGAAAAATACAAACACACTCTCACACACAAAAATGACTTGCTCGACCACAGACATTCACTCTCTCAAACACCTCACAGACGCGTCGGGCTTGTCGAGACCTTTCCGAAAATATATATGTGGGCGAAATACAGGTGAAAAAAATCGCATATTGTTTTTGCAAAAAATATTATTTAAGCCTGAGCCCCTGGTCGCCCAGGGCGAAGGGCCTATTGTTTATGCAACACAGACAAGGAATAATCGAGCGTGCAGCACCGCAAAATTGAAGTCAAATTTTGCCATTTTTTGTGCGTGATAAATGGCTGCCATTCGTACATAACGACTCCAATCCGAACCAAATTTTAAACACCATTTTCCAGGACGTTGTACAAAATGTTCGTTTTGATCGCGTGCTTCTCCAAATGAGCTGGTGGACACCATCTACACAAGTAGACAATTAAAACTTATCCAAATCATAAAATTTCATTTCACTGTTTCCGCGTGGCAACGCCGCAAGCAGGTAACCTGCTTTATGCGATACTATGCAGGTTTTTTTTGTTTTGTTTTGTTTTTTTTGGGGGGGGGGGAGCTTTTTTGAAGCCTAGTGGTCTGAATAACACTATCTGCTGGTGAGTCTGCTGGTTGACACTACCAGCAGACTTTGCCTCTAAGTCTATGTGGCAGGTTCTAATTGGTTGAGCATCCCTTTAAAAGGACCTATTGCAGCCTGACATCTGTTTGCATGACTTCCTGATGAAGGCTTGATGCCGAAACGTGTAGAAGCTTTGTAGGTCTATATGACCATGCCGTTTAAATAAAGGCTTTTTAAATCTTAATATATTTTAGAGAGTGCCTTGGAGTCTCCTCTTTTTATTTTAAGTAACCATGTTGCAATTTAAACGGTGTTGGCATGGCATTGGCTGAAGTTCCCCATGTTATTCTACGGGCCCAAGCGATAAATCTCCCATCGTCACCGTTTTCCAGGACGTCGTACAAAACGTTCGTTTTGATCGCGTGCTTCTCCAAATGAGCTGAAATTTGGTGGACACCATCTACACAAGTAGACAATTAAAAGTTTTCCAAATCGTAAAATTTCATTTCACGGTTTCCGCGTGGCAACGCCACAAAGTTGATGTCAAATTTTGCCATTTTTTGTGCGTGATAAATGGCTGCGTGATAAATGGTGATAAATGTACATAACGACTCCAATCCGAACCAAATTTTAAACACTTATTGACCCTTCCTACCTGGACACACTGACAGTGAAATTTTGACAATCGGCATTACACCTCCCTCTATAGAATCAAAATAAAATCTGTATGGGGAAAACATTTTTAGTTTGTCAGAAATGAATGAAATTTGGGTGACTATTCCTTCATGTGATCCCCATCAAAAAAGCAAATTGTAACCATGTTGTAATTTTAACGGTGTTGCCGTGGCGATGGCTGAAGTTCCCATGTTATTCTAATGGGCCCAAGTGAAAAATCTCCCATTATATTAAATTTACCTGTTACCATGAAAACGTCCCGAATTTGACACATAAATTCTGACACACATGCAGGTCAAAAATGTCAATGGTATCCATGCAGTATTTTGGACGGTGTTGCTGTGGCGATGGCCAACATGTCACATATTGTCATAACGCAGCAATGAATGAGCATGGCTCCTGTTTGCTGCTGTTTGCACATTTGTAAATATTTTGATGAAATTTTGATGTATGCTCACCAGAAATAAACAGGGCGGATCAGGTCGGTGGCCAGCGAGGGCCTTTTGACGCCGCTTGCGACTTTAATATAGTTCTTCTTTTTTAATAAATTTGCAAAACTTTCTGCATTTCTGTTTTTTTCTGTCAAGATGGGGTGCTGAGTGTAGATTAATGAGAAATAAAATAAACTTTTTTGATTTTGGCAAATGGCTGCAATGACACAGAGTTAAAAATTTCAAGGGGTCTGAACACTTTCCGTACCCACTGTAGATAACTTAAACTATTAGCTCATACACTTAAAACTGCTTCAGTCCTACTACAATACAATCTTCCATCAGGATATATCTAACTTTAAAATCAAATTTTGACTTGAAAAAATGGGAGTTTTGTTAAGATAAAAGCTAAGTATTTATTAACTCATTAGAGCCCCTACATTGAAATACATTGCTTCTTTTCTTTGCCTTACATGCAAATTGGGCATTTTTCACTACTTTCTGACATATCATGTTACAAATGCCATAATACTGTCAGCTTTCCAATAAGAGCAAACAACATATCAACTAACTAGAAGGGAATGTTTCTTTTTAGCTAACGCAGTGAATTACATACCTGAAAAATCAAGATACTGCATGGTAGTTATGCAAAAATCCTGAAAATCTGATTATGACAAAGTTGTTCTCTAGATGGATTTGCCGCATTGCTTTCAGTAATGCAACAAGTGATATTAAAGGGATTTCTACGTTGGTATTATCAGTATAACAAAATTTCTAGCCCAACTCTAATCCATGGTGTTGGAATAACATTGCAGCACATATGCTTTGATCCAGCCCTCCAGTGGGCAGCAGTGTCTCAGATCCAAATGAGATGGCTGATGATGTGGTGGAGAAATTTGCTCTGACGCCTGCTGGCGACAGCTGGCTTTCTGCTGCGTTCTACCTGTTGAGCCACTGGGGGAGTCATGGAAGATCACTGGGGATATTTATACCTCTCGAGCAGGGACCTGTCACTGTTCCTTATGTTGGCCTTTTTACATTTGGTGAGTTACTTACAATAGGCAAAACTTCATATCATATAACTGTTTTGTTGTTGTTTCTCCTCAACAGGAAGAAGTGGATTTAGGCTGCAAATACATGTATACAGCCCATTAATACTTTTTAGTATTAGTACATTGGGGGTTTTTTTTCCAAAAAATATTTAATAAAATGGATGGCACAAGGTAGAAAGCTATTTGCATTACTGCATTAACAAGATAAAGAATTTTCTACCTATCTAAACTTTCTGTAACTTATTTTACAACATTTTTTGCAGAGTATCTAACATGAATATTGACTGTAAAGTCATCTTCACCAAAAGAGTCAAACTGTGTATGGTAGACCTCACCGCAACATAGCCCCTGGAATAATTAAATTCCACACTTGTTTTAATTTAATAATATTTGCAAAGTGTGTTTTTTCTTTACCAGAGCAACCAGACTCCATACAGAAATGTTGGATGTTAATTACTGGACACACTGAACACAACATAACTGATATACTGAAAGCAGTCAAACTAGTGTCATATGTAATTGGGACATTTTACGAAAGTTTTGCTCACGTCCTTTTCCAAACCAAGCCGAACTGCAATTTTTTTTACGAAGTGTATCTTTAATAATACAACTGCATGCAGAGGTAGCATGCACAGGTGCTTTGTTAGAGTATTTTGTTTTTGAAATTTTTACTCAAACAATTTCATGTTTTCCTTGAAAATTCACACTTTCATTAACGTGCTGACATAATTACACACGGGTTTTCTAATCATCAATTCGGCTTTCTTTGTCCACGGTTGCTCCAAATACATTGTTGCTGCTAAACTCATTAAAACAGTATCCTGTGTCACAATTTGGTTGCAGGAGTGCTAAACATTTGTAAAACTGTATGCATGTATGTCACAAAAATAGAGTATCACCTGACCCCGACATACACACGTGGACAAAATTGTTGGTACCCCTCAGTTAAAGAAGGAAAAACCCACAATTCTCACTGAAATCACTTGAAACTCACAAAAGTAACAATAAATAAAAATTTATTGAAAATTAAGTAATCAAATCAGCCATCACTTTTGAATTGTTGATTAACATAATTATTTAAAAAAACAAACTAATGAAATAGGGCTGGACAAAAATGATGGTACCCATAACTTAAT
Source organism: Acanthochromis polyacanthus (assembly GCF_021347895.1). Classification (NCBI taxonomy): domain Eukaryota; kingdom Metazoa; phylum Chordata; class Actinopteri; family Pomacentridae; genus Acanthochromis; species Acanthochromis polyacanthus. The sequence goes on along the minus strand of NC_067116.1, from coordinate 11,322,505 downwards.
ATTTTGTTGCACAACCTTTTGAGGCAATCACTGCAATTAAACGATTTCTGTATTTGTCAATGAGCGTTCTGCAGCTGTCAACAGGTATTTTGGCCCACTCCTCATGAGCAAACAGCTCCAGTTGTCTCAGGTTTGATGGGTGTCTTCTCCAAATGGCATGTTTCAGCTCCTTCCACATATGTTCAATGGGATTCAGATCTGGGCTCATAGAAGGTCACTTTAGAATAGTCCAACGCTTTTCTCTCAGCCATTCTTGGGTGTTTTTGGCTGTGTGTTTTGGATGGTTGTCCTGTTGGAAGACCCATGACCTGCGACTGAGACCAAGCTTTCTGACACTAGGCAGCACATTTCTCTCCAGAATGCCTTGATAGTCTTCAGATTTCATCGTACCTTGCACACTTTCAAGACACCCTGTGCCAGATGCAGCAAAGCAGCCCCAAAACATTACTGAGCCTCCTCCTCCCCTTTGGATACAATTCCAACGATCCGTCTCTTCAATTTGTCATCAATTTTCCTCTTGCGGCCACGTCCAGGGAGGTTGGCTACTGTCCCGTGGGTCTTGAACTTCTGAATAATATGAGCCACTGTTGTCACAGGAACTTCAAGCTGTTTAGAGATGGTCTTATAGCCTTTACCTTTAAGATGTTTGTCTATCATTTTTTTTCGGATGTCCTGGGACAATTCTCTCCTTCGCTTTCTGTTGTCCATGTTCAGTGTGGTACACACCTTTTCACCAAACAGCAGGGTGACTACTTGTCTCCCTTTAAATAGGCAGACTGACTGATTATGAGTTTGGAAACACCTGTGATGTCAATTAAATGACACACCTGAGTTAATCATGTCACTCTGGTCAAATAGTTTTCAATCTTTTATAGAGGTACCATCATTTTTGTCCAGGCCTGTTTCATTAGTTTGTTTTTTAAAATAATTATGTTAATCAACAATTCAAAAGTAATGGCTGTTTTTGATTATTTAATTTTCAATAAATTTTTATTTATTGTTACTTTTGTGAGTTTCAAGTGATTTCAGTGAGAATTGTGGGTTTTTCCTTCTTTAACTGAGGGGTACCAACAATTTTGTCCACGTGTGTATATGTTAATGGAGAAAAAAATACAAATTGTCAGCCAATATAAATATCTTGGGTTAATAAGCTAATAAGCCTAAGTTAATGAGCTGTGAATGTATTCATTCAGAGTTCTCCTTTAAAGCCCATATTGCCAAATTGTGTAAAAAAAAATCAAGTTAAATCTCGCAAATTTTCGTGGAATTCAAAATGAAATGTCAACTGAAAAATGTACTTGCCTTCAATGATTTTCAGTCACTTCAACTATTGCCTAACCAGTTGGTCCCAGGCTGGTCAGAGTGCAAAAAAAAAAAAAAAACACTGGAAGTTTTGTACAAACAAGTAATTAAAGTTATGGATAAAAAACCTAGGCACTATCATCACTGTGCAATTTTTTTAAAAAATACAGTCTTTTACACTGGGACAGTCTTCACACATTTGCAGATTTAAATTTGATTTATAAAGTACAGCATGATTTGGCTCCAGATCCTCTGGCAGAGTTCATCTGCCAAAGAAACAGCTCTGAGCGTGTCACTCGAGGCTCTGTCAGAGGTGACTGTTCCATTCCTCTGTGCAGGAGCACTTTCAGTAAATCGGCCTGGTCAGTGAGGAGCGCTAGTGAGTGGAACTCAGTACCTGAGGAGGTTAAACTGCTTACAACATACAAGGCCTTCACAAAAAAATTGAAAATGTGGCTTATCAACACCTACAGCTGCCAACACTAAAAGACAAGCCTGTTCTGATGTTGTGATCAAATGTTATGTTGTGATATGTTGTGATGTCTCATTCTCTCTTAATTGTATAGAAAATGTTTGATTATGTATCTTATATTGTACAGGTATTTTGTGTCCTGTGCTCTCTTAACAGTTCATGTATGTTATTTGTTACATTAGTGCCTTATCAAGTGTCTAACTATGTTTTCCTCTTGTAGATGTATTTTACTGCTCTTTTATGTCATGGCCAGGGGACTACAGATGAAAACTAGCCTTCTGGCTAATTCTGGCTTTTTTAACCATGTGTGATCACGTGTTTTATGAAATTGCATTGTCCCCTTTCAAATAAACTAAACTAAACTAAAGCTTTCAACACCATTAGCTAACACAGTGTAGCATTAGAACACAGGAGTGATGGTTGCTGGAATTGTTCCTCTGTACCCCTATGTAGATATTCCATTACCTTCGTGTATGCGAAGACTGAAGTAGGCTGTTGTTCAGTAGCAATCTTTTATGTCTAAAGTGACAGTTTTTGCAGTCTGTGAGACACAACAGTAGTCATACACATGTGGACAAAATTGTTGGTACCCCTCAGTTAAAGAAGGAAAAACCCACAATTCTTACTGAAATCACTTGAAACTCACAAAAATAACAATAAATAAAAATTTATTGAAAATTAAATAATCAAAAACAGCCATTACTTTTGAATTGTTGATTAACATAATTATTTTAAAAAACAAACTAATGAAACAGGCCTGGACAAAAATGATGGTACCTCTATAAAAGATTGAAAACTATTTGACCAGAGTGACATGATTAACTCAGGTGTGTCATTTAATTGACATCACAGGTGTTTCCAAACTCATAATCAGTCAGTCTGCCTATTTAAAGGGAGACAAGTAGTCACCCTGCTGTTTGGTGAAAAGGTGTGTACCACACTGAACATGGACAACAGAAAGCGAAGGAGAGAATTGTCCCAGGACATCCGAAAAAAAATGATAGACAAACATCTTAAAGGTAAAGGCTATAAGACCATCTCTAAACAGCTTGAAGTTCCTGTGACAACAGTGGCTCATATTATTCAGAAGTTCAAGACCCACGGGACAGTAGCCAACCTCCCTGGACGTGGCCGCAAGAGGAAAATTGATGACAAATTGAAGAGACGGATTGTTGGAATTGTATCCAAAGAGCCCAGAGCAACCTCCAAAGAAATTAAAGGTGAACTCCAAGGCCAAGGTACATCAGTGTCAGATCGCACCATTCGTCGTTGTTTGAGCCAAAGTGGACTTCATGGGAGACGACCAAGGAGGACACCACTGCTGAAAAAAACTCATAAAAAAGCCAGACTGGAATTTGCAAAAATGCATGTTGACAAGCCACAAAGCTTCTGGGAGAATGTCCTTTGGACAGATGAGACCAAACTGGAGCTTTTTGGTAAGACACATCAACTCTATGTTCATAGACTCAAAAACCAAGCATACGAAGAAAAGAACACTGTCCCTACGGTGAAACATGGAGGAGGCTCAGTAATGTTTTGGGGCTGCTTTGCTGCATCTGGCACAGGGTGTCTTGAAAGTGTGCAAGGTACGATGAAATCTGAAGACTATCAAGGCATTCTGGAGAGAAATGTGCTGCCTAGTGTCAGAAAGCTTGGTCTCAGTCGCAGGTCATGGGTCTTCCAACAGGACAACGATCCAAAACACACAGCCAAAAACACCCAAGAATGGCTGAGAGAAAAGCGTTGGACTATTCTAAAGTGGCCTTCTATGAGCCCAGATCTGAATCCCATTGAACATATGTGGAAGGAGCTGAAACATGCCATTTGGAGAAGACACCCATCGAACCTGAGACAACTGGAGCTGTTTGCTCATGAGGAGTGGGCCAAAATACCTGTTGACAGCTGCAGAACGCTCATTGACAAATACAGAAATCGTTTAATTGCAGTGATTGCCTCAAAAGGTTGTGCAACAAAATATTAAGTTTTGGGTACCATCATTTTTGTCCAGCCCTATTTCATTAGTTTGTTTTTTTAAATAATTATGTTAATCAACAATTCAAAAGTGATGGCTGATTTTGATTATTTAATTTTCAATAAATTTTTATTTATTGTTACTTTTGTGAGTTTCAAGTGATTTCAGTGAGAATTGTGGGTTTTTCCTTCTTTAACTGAGGGGTACCAACAATTTTGTCCACGTGTGTATCTGACCACCACCCATCCTGTTCCTTTTAAGAGCTCTCGCGCCTGTTTTGACGGTGTCAGCTGTTGCTGAGATGGCTCACAGCCCTCTTGCTGCTGGGAGGCTGGCAAACCCTCGGTCATTTAATTTAAAGGGCTTTATTTTGGGCGCTCCAAACTGCCTGGTGATGGTCACGGGGCACGCTATCACCACAAATGGAAAAGAACCTCCATTGGTGAAAAACCATTAGGAAGTAGAAGCTGCCACTGGGTTTGTTGCCAGGCAGACAGGAATTCCAATTGATTACATTCCTTTCCATTGTAGTCGCTTTACCTCATTCCAGTTCATGCTTTAACCTCCCATTACATAAGGGTATTGTGTATGGAATGTGACTGTGTTTAACGTGCATGTGTCTGAGAAGTGAGTGGGCCATTGGCCAGGCAGTGCTGTAGTTTGTGTATGCTTGCTTTACTTGGTGGCCCTTGGTAATCCCCCCTCTACAAAAAGACATGGGGGTTCCTATCTGTCTTCTCGATCATAATCCTCCCATGTAACTGATAGGAAGAGCCGCATGTGTCTCATACCTCTTAAAGTAGAAATGAATCATGGAGACCCTGAGGACTGTGGGAGTCCACAAGTGTATGTTTAGCTGAGTTAACTGCAGCAGAAAAAAAAAGTGAGGGCTGGCATCGCTGATATCCCCTTGAAAATGCCAAGTGCGCCACAAGAGCACAGTGATGAGAGGAAACATCACTGTGAACCAAACCTCACGCATCAAATGTCCCAAAATCTGTTTAGATTGGATGTCTGTAGGGGTTAAAAGAAAGGGGGGAAAAAAATTGTGTAATTTGAGGAGACACAAATCAGGGGTTTTTTTGGGGTAGAAAATGATTTCCTTATATTCAGGACTGTGGACAAACACTGCATCAAAGTCTGAACATAGCTGTGGATTTTTTGTAACAGGTTAATTGTGCAAAGTACAAGCTGGGGATAATGAAGCGGGTCAAAAAGAGAGATGCAGTCAAAGACAGTAGCAACAGGTGACAATAGAACATTCTCATTTCACCCTGCAATGTTGCCATGGTGGCAGTTTTTTTTTGTTGTTGTTGTTATTTAATGACAGAGAGAAGAAGCAGTATTTGAATGAAAATGTGACCAAATGAATCAGTTGTTGTTAAACATAATTAAATCATTTGAATTTTTCTGGGATATTTATAAAGCTGAGTAATTAGCTGTAAGAATTCATTGGACATTTTAAAATTTCCAGCTGTAGTTTATTTACAGTAGTCTATAAATGGTTGATCTTTACCAGAGAAGACAGTGGGCCTCTGCCTTTATCTGACCTGGTGTAGAATAATAGTCCATATCTAAATATTGCACAAAGGTCAAATATTTCACATTTCATGCACCACATTCTGAAAAGAAATTCTCGTGATTATCTCTGTGTATGTGCTGCTGGATAAACAGACACTGCAGTTGCTCTCAGCTAAGATAACATTAAGTGGTGGGAGGAGACACAGACTCTGCTGCATGCCTGTTTGCTCGTGTTGTGTATGCATCCATGTATACTGTACATACTTATGTAAAAGTCTGGAAGAAATTTGAAGATTAACTTTGCTATGGTTTGTTTGTCCCATGTGAGCATGGTACAGAAACAGCAACAAGGTAGATTAGGGGTCTTTTTTTAAGTATTAGGCCAGAACAGAGGGTCTTGTGCCCGACTAGGAGGGGGCGTCACTGAATGGACAGGCTTCACCCCAGGGTGCTATCTTTCTCTCTTTGGGCCTGTGCTGTCCTGGTTTCGTAGTCGCATGGAAACAGCCATCAAAGCCTATAAACCATAGGAATGTGGGGAAGGTGTCTGTGTGTGTTTATGGAGAAGAGAAAAGAATAGTATAGAGAATTATTATCTAACTATATATATCATCTGTGCCCCCAAAATATGACAACAAAAACAGTCAAATAAAGCTAAGGTTCAAATATAAAAGACATCATATTTACATCATGCCACGACTCAACTCCAGTCTCATTCCACAGAAAAACAAGGACAAGAAAGCAAAGAAAAATACTGAATATAGTGAACATATCTCCCAGCCCACTCAGCTTCATTAGAGTGGAAGCTCCACTGACCACAGCCACTTCAAATGAACAGGTATCAAACAAAACGTGTTGATTGCCTGACATGATATCAAGTATAATCAACAGGTTTAGTTTTCTGCTTCTAAACTCAACATTCCCTCCTTTTCAATCTGCCAGCTCACTGCAGCTTTCATCACAGTTCAAGCCAAGTCAGGATCAACTGTTCAACTGAGGCCAAACTGTCACCAAACCAAGGCAACCCTGAAATTCCGCTGAATGTGCCATTTACATTACGAGCAAGCACTAATAAGCACATACATGGAGCACATATGTGAACAGTAACTTCAATTAGCGTTGCAGAAAATGCACATGGTCACATTTGAGCTTTTACAAAAACTGTTATTCACATAAACAGGCATGCTGTACAGCATGCACAGACATACACACGCATTTGATCCGTGACAGACACATTCAGAACCCACAGCCCCTCCAATTCTTCACACTGACAACTGCTCAGCAACTTTGGCAGAACAGTGTAACTGTAGAACTTACACCCAATGTACCTTCAGATTTCATTCCCTTTTATTAGTTCACAGTAAACAGCATTGCTTGGTGGTTTGCACCAAAATTACACATGAATCAGTAACCTTTTACTAAACACAAGTATTTATCATTTGCTTAGTTTTAATTTTTATTATTTTGTGCAATTTATTGGGTTCTTGCACATTAATGTATCTAATGACACAGCTCTGAAATGTGATGAAGATACCCTGTTGGAGAGTGTCAAAATTACTAGACCACATTACTTACCAAGTTTCAGGTCATTCTGTTTTTTTGCCTATAAAGTCAACATTTAAAAAAAATATATTAGATTTTTTTTTTTTTTTCCCCAAAATTGTTTCAAACCGAGTCGGGCCAACAAGTAAATGTGCTCTAAGTAAATCAGCGTGACGGGTAACTTGACAAGTGGCACCTTGCACTGGATGCAACTGACACCCCAGCAGAAGAGGTGCTAGAATTTAAAACATGTTTATCACGCAAGTTAAAGATTGCTTAGTTTTTATGTAGAATAACAAAGATATTTAGTACCAACTGGCAGGCAACAAGGTCACCAGCTACTCAAATTAGGGAAAGAGTTAAAATATTACAGTGTTGCAGGATTTTTCTTGTTTGTTATAAAGACATTTCTGCACTGAACCATGAACAGTGATTAAAACTAGCACTCCAGAGGACTCACCCTTGGTAGTTGGGCACATTTGGAATCACTAAAATCTTCTTCTCTTTTCCTCCCATGTCTCTCATGCGTGTGATGGAGTCCGTCTCTCCAGTCTTCCGTCACTGATTTGTGCTTTCAGGTCCTGGTGATGGATGTTCTCTTCCTCCCTAAACAAAGCAGAGTGAGGACACACTGATACAGTGTCACCGACAGACAGAAAGATCAGAAGGGACAGCTCAATGTAGGAAGCTCTGTCTGCTTGTGTCTCTCTGCACTGGGAGCCACAGCCATCCAGGGAAAAGCAGCAGAGGGGTGGGGGAGGGAAAAGAGAGAGGAGGAGGAGGAGGGAGGTCTGCTCTGAGACCCAGAGACCACAACAGGGACAGAGCAGAGGCTTGTTATAGTGACATGTGTAAAATGCCAGAGTGCCATGTGTCTGTGCAAGAGGAGGGATGATAGACTTGAGAGAGGGAGATACAGACCAGAGAAGCCAAAATGATGAAGCAGCAACGATACAGAGTGGTGATTTAAAAATATCTACCTTGTTTATTGTTCAATTTTGTTTTTTGGCAATTCTGGCCGTGAACGCAATGTAAACATACTGTACAGGATGTCCCTGAATCTAGACACATGGGAAATCTCATTAACTATCTTTTTTTTTTTGCCTCCACAGATTAAATATAAATTTGTTGAAAGAAGAAAGAGTTAAACTGGTACTTTTCAGTGTATGTGAATGCTGGACATAATGTGCACAGGCTCAGGGGGCTTTTTTTTAAACCAACAATCGAAAGAATAAACATAAAAGGTTAATTTCTAACAGAGACGGGAGCTCAAGGCCCCGTAAACTCACCTGACCAGGCCGCTCACACTGGAGACCATCCAGCTGAATTCCTGCTTGAGTCTACTCCATGTTCACAGGTGAGTAGGAAGATGAGAATATTTGTTTTTTTCTCTTCAGTGTGCACACCCAAGTGTTATGAATTCCTACCCGTTTCCTATGGAAATCACGGTGTCTTTGTTCCTCTCGTCGTCCGTCCAGTGAGTACAGCCTTGGTGCTGGTGGTGGTTTTTGTGGAGCAGCCGTTTTTTTAATTCGGGCCAGTCAGTGGACCCCGAGTCCACCCGTCTCTAAAAAAACATGTTCTAAAAAACCTTTTATTAAAATCATTAAAGTAAAAAAAAGTATTAAAAAAAACAAGAGGGTTAAAAAAATAACTAAAACTGGAGGAGCTCCCTAACGTTTCGCAGCTTCATCAGAGGTGAATGAGGGAGAGGCGACCCAGGTGAGTTTAAGTTGAGATGATTGCAGATGTGTCACTCACCTTATAAATAAAAGCATGGAGGGAATGGTTATTTTAACAGTTATAAAACAAAGCCTTGCAAAAAGTGATGAACTGATCAACAGACACAGACACGCAATTCAGTATTTGTGCATAATATGCACATGCATAACACATGCCTGTGCTCAGCGCAAGGTCATTTTGTTGAGGGTACATCTATATTAAATGGTCACATTCTATAGTGCCGTGATTTCTGATCGTTAATAATAATAAAATGCTGCATTTCAACAAAAAATGCTGCATTTCTACAAAAATAAGCTACATTCTTGACAATGCCATATGGGAAAATGAGCAGCCTTGGCAGAGTACTGCACTCTCTGAGTGCTTTTTTAAAATGGTAAATAGTTGTATTTATATAGCGTTTTTATCCAAAGCACTTCACATGATACATCACATTCACACACACACACACACACACACACACACACACACACACTGGTGGCAGAAGCTGCCATGCAAGGTGCTAACCACAACCCACCAGGAGCAATTAGGGGTTCAGTGTTTTCCTCAGGGACACCTTGACATGAGCTCAACGGGCCGAGGAGTGAACCGGCAACCTTCCAGTTACAAGACGGCCACTCTCCCCACTGAGCCATGCCACCCCAATATATTGCTTTCAGATCATTGTTGCTGCTACAGGTAGAGTCAGTTTGAACTACTCTATATTCAGTTTTATAAACAGACAGCAGGTAGAGTCGAGGATTCTAGATGTGATTGATGGAGAAGAAAGACCAAAAAAAAATGGGGGACTCGTTCTAATCTTTAATATTTCATATTTGCTAAGCTATTGGATCACTTGAACATTAGCTGTATTAAAATAAATGGAGAAGGAGGAAATAATTATTAGTTGGAGCTGTTAACAACTTGTAAACATCTGAAATCTGAGCTGTCTACACTTTGCTTTTTGTGAGAAGCCAGAAAGACTGAAAACCACTGGTTTATCCTGTAACAATGTGTCATATTTTAAAAGCCTGCTTTTTGAAAGCTATATACATCTTTGAACTAATTAAGCTGTCAATGGTGGAAAAGTAGTAGGAAGTACAATATTCTTATATGAAATGCAGTGGAGTGGATACCTGAAAGCTGCACTCAAGAACAGTACTTTAGTAAATAGAATTACTGTCCAGCACTGATCCTTGGTTTTTGATGTGATATGTGAACAGATACGTTAAAAACAAGTGAAGTAAGACAGCAGGTGCATGGCCAACTGGATTGATTTATATCAACACAGCAGTCAGGACAGCTTCTGTAACCGCAGCAAACATGCTGCTGTTAGTGAATCATGCAAGTTGGTGTAACATATTACTCACTTGTCATGGGTTTTATGTAAATGTGATCGGACGTGCAGTATAACTTGACAAATTAGGTCAGACTATTTTGACTCCAGCGTCCTGCTAAAATATCTCAAAATCTGACCTCACTTTTGCAGTCTGCTGTCCTTGGTGTAGGGGAATTAGAAATTAGAATAGAATAGCTTTATTGTCATAATACATGGGGACATGACAAAAATATACATAGCTACAACTGGATGGTGCATTGAATATTAGAAATATTGAATATTAGAAAGAAACCTTTGTGGAATTTAAATGTAATCCTGTTATTAATAGCCTGTTGCAACTAATTCGACTTCTCATTAAAGGTAATTAACAGATACATCTTTACATTTGAGGTCTTAAAAGAGTCCTGTACATTATTATTCAAAGTAATAGTGACATCCATTCATTCTCTATCTGTCAGGTTCTCTGACTGTCACAGAAGCTTTACTTTATGACTGAAGCTAAAGCATTTCCTCAGTCAACACTATTGTGTTGCAAAACCGTAAACCTGGCAAAAAGCCTGAGCTCATGATGTTGATACATTTGGTTAATAAATGTACTGTTCTCAGCCTACACTATAATTTCGATACAAAATAGTTCACATTTTCTTGGACGACTCCATCTCAATGCAAACCTTGGGAGCGGTAATGGAAAAGCAATTTAGAAAGGCTGGTTAAAGGAGGGAGATGCCCCTGCACTACAGTAGCTACTTATGTTGTGAACTGATCTGCAAGTCAGCAGCTGTTTCACCAATCATTGCCTCGTCCCTGTTCACAGGGACAAACACAATAATAGTCGCTCTTGGTAAAACTCCAAAAAACGTCTCTCTGTGTTCAACATTACCAACTCCAAAGTTGTTTTTTCATGGATATAATCCCTCGTGCCTTAAAATGGCTAAGATATAACTGTACATTGTTTCTTCCTTTTGAATAGGCAGATCTATGAAGTACTTGCGACCCACACCTCACCGAGCTGCAGCTGAAGCACACCAGCTCACCTCTGACTCTCCTCAAACTCTGTAAACTACTCAATGCTACACAGTGACATTTTGTAATATATGTTTGCATTGGAAACAAATTCTGAAGAAGATTAATGAGACAGAAAATCCTACCCTACAAGTTGACCAGATTGACTCATTAAGTTTGCTATATATGAAATCTCAGTAATCAGAGTCTGTGACTTTCATACTGTCATTAGGACACTGCAGCTTCAAGGTGGAATTTACTCGGCCATGGCACGAACTGCTTGTTTTACTTTTACTGTGTCTTTTAGCATGTAAAAACCATTATGTAGACATATTAACAAATTGATTTTCTTTTTAAGTGATCTTTAAAGCTGTAGTAGAAATTATGCTCTTTTTTTCATTGTGCAAAAATTCCATAATACCATTTCAGCATATTGTGATCTGAGTAGTGTGAGAAGAGCGTAGGTTTCTGCTCTGCCTTTTTTTGCTCTGTCTGTAGGCTTTACCATGCTTGGCCTTTGGTGGAAACATCTGCCAGTCACTGACTTTTTCACCCAGATCAGTTGAAAGCCACACTGGACATTGAATGTGATGGTGTGGTGGGATAAACAAAGGACTTGAAACTATGGAGAGTGGGGCTGAAGTCCTTTTTTGAAGCCACAAGTAAATGCTGACATTTAACTTTAATTTTTACACATGCAAGTCCTTGCCTTGAAGGGGCTTAGAAAAGGGAGAGGAGAGGGAAAAGCTGCAGGGACATGGTTTCTTCCTTCCTTCCATCCTTCCTTCCATCCATCCATCCATCCATCCATCCATCCATCCATCGTCTTCCGCTTATCTGGGGATGAGTCGCAGAAGCAGCAGGCAAAGCAGATCATTCCAGACATCCCTCCCCTCAGCAACGCTTTCCAGCTCTTCCTGAGGGATCCTGAGGCATTCCCAGGCCAGACGAGATATATAATCCCTCCAGCAAGTTCTGGGTCTGCCCCGGGGTCTCCTCCCAGGCAGATGAGTTCGGAAAACCTCCAGAGGAAGTCTCTCTAGAGGCATCTGAATCAGATTGCCAAACCACCTCAACTGGCTCCTTTTGATGGTAAGGAGCAGCGGCTTTACTCTGAGCTTCCTCCAGATGTCCGAGCTTCTCACCCTATCTCTAAGGCTGAGTCCAGCCACCCTGTGGAGGAAGCTCATGTCAGCCGCTTATATCCGTGATCTTGTTCTTTCGGTCACTACCCAGAGCTCATGACCATAGGTGAGGTGTTGGGATGTAGATGGACTGGTACATTGAGAGCTTCGCCTTATGGCTCAGTTCCCTCTTCACCACGACAGTTCGATACAATGCCTGCATTACTGCTAAGGCTGCACCAATCCGCCTGTCCATCTCACGTTCCATTTTCCCATCATTTGTGAACAAGTTCCGGAGATACTTGAACTCCTTCACTTGAGGAAGCAACTCTCCTCCAATCCAGCGGGATCAATCCACCGGTTTCCGGCAGAGAACCATAGCCTCAGATTTGGAAGTGCTGATCCACATCCCCACCACCTTCACACATGGCTGCAAGTCGCTCCAGTGCGTGCTGGAGGTCATGATGTGAGGAAACCAACAGAACTACATCATCTGCTAAAAGCAGAGATGCGATCCTGACACTCTCCTCACCCCGGCTGTGCCTTGAGATCCTGTCCACGAACACTCAGAACAGGATCAGAGACAAAGGAGAAGAGTCCAATACCCACTGGAAACGTGTTTGAATTTGTCCCTAGAATGCGGACACAGCTCTCACTTTGGTTGTACAGGGACTGAATGGCCCGTATCAGTGAGCCTGGTGCCCCATACTCCCGCAGTGCCTTCCACAGAGCCCCTTGAGGGACACTGTCATAGGCCTTCTCCAGATCCACAAAACACATGTGGACTGGCAAGTCAAACTCCCATGACCCCCTCAGCAGCTCCACAAGAGTAAAGAGCTGATCCACTGTTCCAAGACCAGGATGGAATCCGCATTGCTTCTCCAAGGTTCGACAATCGGTCAGAGACTGCCTTCCAGCATCCGAGAGTTAACTTTCCTGGGGAGGCTGAGAAGTGTAATGCCACGATAGTTGGAACACATTCTCCAGTCCCCCTTTTGAAAATAGGGACCACCACCCTGGTCTGCCACTCCACAGGTACCATACCCCATGCCCACGCGACATTATAAAGACATGTCAGTGAAGACTTTCCAACAATGTCCAGAGCCTTCAACATCTCAGGGCAGATCTCATCCACACCCGGCACCTTGCCATCAAGGAGTTTCTTAACTACCTCGGTGACCTCTGACACAAATATGGACAAAGATTCGCCCAAGTCTTCAGACTCTGCCTCCGCCACAGAGGACATGTGTACCGGGTTCAGGAGTTCCTCAAATCGCTCTTTCTACTGCCCGACAATATCCCCAGTACAGGTCAACAGTTCTCCACCTTGACTGTACACAGCCTGAGCAAAGCCCTGCTTCCCCTTCCTGAGATGTCAGACGGTTTGCCAGAACCTCCTTGAGGCCAACCAAAAGTCCTTCTCCATAGCCTCTGCGAACTCCTCCCACACCTAAGTTGTTGCTTCTGTGACTGCAGCAGCTGCCACCCTTTTGGCCAACCAGTACCTGTGGGCTGCTTCAGGAGACCCCGGAGTAAGCCAAACCTGAAAGACCTCCTTTTTCAGCCTGACGGCTTCCAGTGGGTTCTTGGGTTGCCGCCGCGACAGACATCAGTGACCTTCAGGCCACAGCTCCTAACAGCTGCCTCTGCAATGGAGGCTTTGAACATGGACTCAGATTCCATGTCCCCAACCTCCCCTGGGATGCAGGAGAAACTCTTCTGGAGATGGGAATTGAAAACCCCACCGACAGGTTCCTCTGCCAGACGTTCCAAGTTCACCCTCTGTCAGGGAGGCCGGTGGGGACCAGAAGGAGGACACACAGAGTGGGCAGAGTCCAGCAGAAATCAGTTTATTAAACAGAGCAGGTTAGGCTATTTTAGCTGGCAAGTAAACTCTAGTGATAACTAACAAATGGGAGCTCAAACTAAGGGAGAACAAACAACCAAGGTAAGGCTCTGACCACGGAATAAAATTAAACTAAGCAAAAAGTGAGAAACTCACTATAGAGAGAAAGAGAGGGGCTTGGCAGGCTCCGGGGGACCGACGGTTGGGGGGCCGCGCATCTGGCGTAGCTGGCGGGCAGCAGAGAGCAGTGGCTGTCAGTGACAGGTGGAGCGATGGAGAGCGCTGGCTGATCAAAGGGAGAGCCAGAGGCGGAGGGAGAAGCCGGCCCTCTTCGAGAGGCAGGATGAGCTCCAGTGGTTCGGGTGGGAGCTCTCAGGGAGTCCGGTTGGACGAGTCGGCAGCCAAACTGGGCGGGGTTGAAGCAAGGAGAAATCTCCAGCAGACGGCTGGAGCTGGCAGGACAGAATCCCGACAGTGTGGACAGGGAATCTGCGAACAGAGCAAACGGGTATCAGAATTGCTGGAGAAAACTCGAGATCCAAAATGTGTCTGTCAGATGCACTGACAGCATGAGCTGTGATTACAATCTGGCAGGGAGTGGAGAGAGAAACCAGTCTTTTATAGAGAGGCTGATGAGGCAGGTGGCTGACCCGCAGCTGTCACAGATCCTGCAAATGAATTTAGAGGATGGGATGCAGCCGCGGAGGAGCAGTGCAGGAGGAGAAGTGAGTGGGGAGAGAGGGAGAGTAGAAGGGAGAACAGAAGGAAAGAAAAGGGAACAGGAGAAGAGGGTCAGGAGGGCACAGATGCTGAGCCAGAGGAGGGGGCCCTGACACCTAACTACACATTTGAGTTTACCAGGTCTGTTCAACAGCCTTCCCCGCCATCGGATCCAACTCACCACCACGTGGTGATCAGTTGACAGCTCTGCACCTCTCTTCATACGGCTGCAGGTCTGATGATACGATGATGAAGTCGATCATCGACTTTTGACCTAAGCTGCTCTGGTACCAGGTACACTTATGAGCAACCTTATGCTCGAACATGGTGTTTGTCATGGCCAGTCTATGACAAGCACAGAAGTCCAATAACAGAACACTGCTCGAATTCAAATCAGACAGGCCGTTCCTCCCCCTCCAGGTTTCTCAATCATTGCCCACGTAAGAGTTGAAGTCACCCAGGACAATTATGGAGTCCCCAGGTGGTACCCCTTCCAGGACACCACCCAGAGACTACAAGAAGGCCCAGTACTCTGAACCGCTGTTACATGCATAAGCACAAACAACAGAGTTTTCCCCTCTGCAACACAAAGTCATAGAGAAGCGACCCTGTTGTTCTCTGGGGAGAACTCCAACAAAGTAACGCTCAGCCGGGGGCTCGTGAGTATTCCCACACCCGCCTGGTGCTTCTGACCCTGGGCAACACCGGAAAAAGAGAGAGTCCAACCCCTCTCCAGGATTGTGGTTCTGGAACCCTTGCTGTGCACGAAGGTGAGCCCAACTATATCTAGCCGGTATCGCTCCACCTCCCCACCAGCTCAGGTTCGTCCCCCACCAGTACAACCCTAATGAGGAGTAAGCAGTGTATAGATAATTGATGATGAATGGATGGATGGGTGGATGGATTATTCATACTGTCTTTGTATAAATACATCTATATATATATATATATCTATACTGGATAATGGCACTACATAGCATCTACCTGTCATAGTGATGGTTGTGAGCAGAAGTCAAAGATAGGTATCGCCTTGGCAGAGTCCAGTTCACAGATTGCCCTGTGGTTAAAAATTGTTTTTACTAGTGCATGATCATATGAATTTTATGATCCTAAAGCCATCTTTAGATCATAAAATCAGCAGCATCCCACCCTGTTTGCCATGCGAGTGCAGCGAGAGCTGAAAATGTCCTTCAGTAAAGGCAGCAGTAGCCATTGATCTTCTGGGTGGTGTCAGTCATAAGAGTGCTCCATCGACCACCATTTGTCATTGCCATTTTTCAATCTAAACAGTTGGATTGGTGGTCTGTACAACGGTAGATCAGAAGAGAAGATCAGATGGCACAAAATTATGGGGACAATCATTCTATGAACAGCTACAATGGCTTCATTGGCTTTATCTGTGTGGCAGTTCTACCAGGTCTGTGAAAAGGACAATACATTTTTACGATACATGTGCTCTAAGAAGAGGAATGCAACCAAAAACACCTCCACATCAAGGAATATGACGATTTTCAAAGCTAGCTAACACTAAGGCAGGGAGGGAGAGTGTTGAGCAACTCAGTCATCACTTACTCAGCTGTTGGTGTTATTTTGTTTTTTGATGCGCATTTTATTTCCCATGATTCATTTTCTCCTATATGCAATGATAAAAATGGCTGACCCTAAACAACACTTTGGCTGTCCTATATGGTGTAGCTTTTATTGTGAAGGGCCTTGATTTTGATACCTCAGGAAAATTTTGTTCTTTCAACTTATGTTCTGCATTTTTAGCTTGACTCAAATATACTGTTTCATGTATTTTATTCCACAGAAGAGTATAGTTGTTAAATTCTAAACTGTTGTGATTAATCGAGTAGAGGCTGCTGTGTTATAAATTGAGTCTCTAAAAGAGTCACTCTAAGCAACAAAGTGGTATATGTTGCAGTGTTGCCTGCCAATAAACAAGCAGCTGTCAGTTCTTGATACTTTCTATATGTGTGGGGTCCTGGCTTGACCCCAGTGCTTTGATCTCATGAATCTCATGACCTCGTTTACTATGCTTTGCCAATTATGTCGTTTTTTACAGGATGTCAAGGTGGTTAGTAGAAAATCACACTCAGACCTCTTTAAAATTATGCAGTCATAGTCCTATATTTAATTATTAGAGGAAGCATTCCCTTTAAAATGGTTGCCAAAAGGTATTGATACCACAGGTATTTAGAATAGAATAGAATAGAATAGAATAGAATAGAATAGAATAGAATAGAATAGAATAACTTTTATTTGAGATGATGAAGGAATGAGATCAGTCAGTGACTGATGTTTTGTGTACAACATTTTTTCTTTCACCTTCAGGATAGGTTAGCAATGCAGACTTACATAGTCCTGTGAAGTGCAGCTTTCACAACTCACTCAGTCCATTCTCTGCTAGATGTGGGCGGGTGAAGCAAAGGTTATTGTATATGGCATATTTACTTTTCATTTTTGTCTGAAAACCTTTGGCAGTCCATCAGACATTGACCATTCTGTGGATGGCATTTGCTGGTTAGCAACCTGCTACAGTTTAGATACTACTTCCAAAAATCCCCACCACAAACTTATGCTCTTTAATTTATGCATAAGGTGCATCTTACTCTCAGGACGCTCCCCTGATGAGGTTAGTTGCTCCCATGACTGCAAGCTGTGCCCTATTGGAGACAATCCTAATCAGGGCACCCTTAGTTGATCACTCCCAGAACAGCTCTCTTGTCATTTACAGAATAGTTGGCATACCACACAGAGATACTGGATGTCAGCACACTTTCAATAGAGCAGCAGTAGGGAGACACCAGCAACTGCACAGGTTATTTTTCTCTTCATAAAGCAGAGCCCCTGTTGTGCCTGACTGTGGTGGTCTTAGTAGTCAAGGAGAGACCGACAGCGATTGGGGTTAATAGGAACTTAAAGTGATGAATCCTTCAACATCTGCCCATGTTGATAATGGGAGGGGCTATTTATTTCTCTTTCCCTGTGAAGTCAATGAGAAGTTGTATTTCATAATACAACTGATCTGTAGTCTTAACGGTGGTGATGGGTGTCTGTTTTGGGATCAGGATATTAATAGTTGGCTGGAGGCACAGAGGGGGTATGTTGCCTATGACAGAGCTTGACGATGATGCTGAGATGGTTCGCACAATCTCTGAGAACCCCTCCTGCTATTTTTTAAAATTTTCTGAGCATCTGCTGCCTTGAGCTCATACCTCAATCTGATCCTTGCACTCTGAGTGTATAGCTATTGAAGGCTAAGGGACAACAAAATATACTATTCTAAGCACTGCTGTGCAAATAGGTTCCAGTTAGTCGGTTCAAAATAATCCGGATGCTGAGAAGAAGAGGTCCTTTCAGGACAGATTTTCCTGCCCTACTAGTATGATTTTTTTTTTCCTGGGAGGAGCATAGGCTGGGACAAGGAGCAGAGAGAGGTGAGGAAGAGGTGCATCAGGTGTTAATGTTTGAACATTAAATTATTCTACCTGGTAGTATACTTGACAAGGATAATTACTTGCCAAATTCACATTTGGCACAGTTTAGGGTAAGATGTAACTAAACATGAGGGACAATGTCAATGGACAGATTACATAGAAAGCAACCACATCATTTAAAAAGGCTTTACATTAGATATAGCATATGGAAATATAGCAGAGGACTAGCTGTTTATGAAGGAAAGGCTCTGATGTAATGAAGGCAGATATTTCCTATGCCCATCAGACAGATTTGCAAGTAACCTTTGAACAGGTCAAGGTTGATCACAAATTGTAAAACCCATTTGCCTGTGGAGAGTAAAAGAGCCAGGTTCAGAAATGGACTTTACTGTGGTCATGGCAAAAAATAGGCATATTGCCCAATTTGATGACTAATATGACAAGCTTAGGATGCTAGTGCTATGGTCATAATCACTGATCATAAGGTAGCTCACTATATTACATCGTGGTCCCATCTGGTTGCGTTAGCCTGTATTAATGAATTTAAGGGTTTTTCACACAAGCTATGTGGACAATATCTACACAAATGGCTTCAGACAGATGTACTAAAGAGACTCCAAATTCCTCAATACTTCTAAATTTCTCAAGCAGACTGACATTGAATCACTTTTCTCCTTTTTGTATTAGTGTGTCAACACATGGATGATATGGAGAAGACAAAGGCTTGCACAGCAAGAGGATGCCAAAGACGGTTACTGTCTGAAAAAAACAATTGTGTCACTAATTCTTTGTTTCACCAGTATAGGACTGGATCTTTCTGCAATGCAGTTTGCATGTTCTCCCTGTGCATGCATGGGTTTCCTCTAGGTTCTACAACTTCCTCCCACAGTCCAAAAACATGCTGAGGTTAATGGTGACTCTAAATTGTTCGCAGATGTGAATATGAATGTGCTTGTTTGTCTCTATGTAGCCCTGTGATAGACTGGTTACCTGTCCAGGGTGTCCCCTGCGACCTTAATGGGGATTGAGCAGTGTCTAGATAATGGACGGATGATTAAATGTCTTGGATGTACCATCAAGCAGCCATATTAATGATGAAACTGGTTGTTACAGCCACCAGTATTGGTGTGCTGTCTGGTTTCTGAGGTGTGTCTTTTTAGCCCTTTGTGTGTGTTGTGTGTGTGTGTGGGGGGGGGGGGCGGGGGGGGGGGGCCTGCATGTGTGGGTTCAGCTGTGGACATGTTTTGTGAGTCTCTCCAACACCTGCCAGCCATTTCACCTGACGACTCTAGAGATGACGACCTGCACTGCAGTCCTGTTCTCCCCGCCTCCCCGACTGTCCTGATTGGGCCGCCCTCCAGCTCTTCTACACCACTATCCAACTAGATGCAGCCAGCACCACACCTGCAAGCTATATATCTGCCACCAGTTATTAGTAGGGGCGGCTGGTATTTGTGACCAGTCCACCCTGGTGCCTCTTTGTGTGTGTCAGGTTGTTGTTTGTGTGATGTGTGTCTGTAGGTACGTGTGGTTGGGTTGTGGGTATCGCGGACACTTAGGTCCGTAGACACTATGAATGGAGTGCTACAGACAGGTTGGGCTTACTGAAGAAGCCATTCGTTTTGAGTGTTTGCGACCTGTATGGTCAAATGCCTGTGTGTAAGGCACCAGTTTTGTTGAGTTTGTTTTTGCACACTTTGAATTAGTTTTTTGTTACTGGTGGTGGGTGTTGCTGATTTGATTTCAAGATCAATCTCAGAACATGTTGCGGAAACAGCGATTTCTAATTCTCCCTTAAGTGATCACTGTACCATTAGCTTGAAACTTAAAAAAAAGGGATACCAATAATAACTTTAAAGATTGAAAACTTAACCTCAGTTATTAAAGAATGTGGAATACTGCAACTATATTAAAACATGAATTTTAGATGTTAAAAAGGACGTCACAATAAATACATCGATATTAAAATGGGAATGTCTAAAATTCAGTGCCAGAAAATATTCAATTGCATTTGGTAAAAAGATAGAAAAGGAAAGGAGAGCAGAAGAAACAAATGTAGTTAAATAACTCGTGGATCTTTACAGCAAGTGAATTGAACTGAGGCAGAAAAAGAAAGAATTAATAACTTGCAATCCAAACTTGATGTAATGTATTTGAATAAGGTGCATATGTGAGGTCCAGAGCCAGGTGGATAGAAGAAGGGGGAAAAAACACAGCTTACTTCTGCAATTTAGAAAAACGCAGACAAGAATATAATTCAATATGTAGTCTACTAATTAACGGAACGAGTGTATAGATCCCAAACGCATTAAGCAAGAAGTCTTGAATTTTACAGCAACTTATATAAATCGTCGTATACAGAACAAAATGCCAGAGCCTCTTTGATAAAATCAGTAACTTGATTCCGATATTTGATGACAATTTTAAAGAAGCTTGTGATGAGGAGTTATTAATTGCAGAATTTGACTGTGGCAATTAAAAATATGGCATCTGACCACTCACCAGGGCCAGATGGATTAACAACAAATTTCTAACAAACATTTTTGGGAAGATATAAAAACTCCTGTTGTTCCAAGCTTAATGGAATGCATTAATCAAAAAGAACTAATGGAAACAATGAAACAAGGTGTAAATAAAACGATACCAAAACCTGGAAAATATAAGAAAATCTCAGTAACCTAAGCCTATAACACTTTTAAACACGGACTACAAGATTTACATAAAGTCCTGGCAACTAGATTAAAAACAGGGATCTCTAACATAATTAGTTCAACACAGTCAGGATTTCTAAAGGAAGGTCAATTCATAATATCCGCCTGGTTCTGGATCTCACTGATTACAATCATTTAATCAAAGATGATGGTTTATGTTGTTTCTGGACTTTCACAAAGCATTTGATTCAACCGAGAATGCTTTTATTATGAATACATTTAAACAATTTGGGTTTGGTGACACATTTCTTGATATGATGCTATGTTGTATACTGATATCAACAGCTGTGTTTCCCTCTCAAGAGGCACATGTCCCAGATTCAGAGTAGAAAGAGGTATCAGGCAGCATCTCACCTCTTTTATTTATTGTCGCCACAGAATTACTAGCTATAACTGTTGTAAATTCAAACATTAAAGGATTAGATATAAATAACCACAAATTAATTATGTCAGCTTGCTGATGACATGACAATCTTCCTTAAAAACAGAAAACAAATTCCAGTGGCATTAGAAACAATTAAACTGTTCTCCAATGCCTCAGGTCTGCATCTGAATCTGGATAAGTGTGAACTCATGAGTATACATAACTGCTCTGATCTTTCACTGTATGATATGCCTGTTAAAAATAAGATAAAATATTTAGGAATTTGGGTAACCAATGCTCTGACACTAGGGGAAAAGAGAATATTCAAAATACGATTGAAAAATGTAAAAGAACCTTGAACAATTGGCTGCAAAGGGACTTAACATTGTTTGGAAGAACAATGTCAACCAAAATTAAATCATTATCCAGACTGATCTATCCAGCATACTCTCTAGCAATCCCACCAAGGATTATAAAAGAAATTAATAGAATAAATTTTAATTTCATATGGAAAAATAAACATCACTATATCAAAAATGGAGACTTGGTGAAGGACTATGAGGATGGGGGCATGAAAGCAATCGACTTCGAAATTATGAATGAAATGTTAAAGATTAACTGGCTCCGATCCTTTTTGAAAAATGGTGATGAGATATGGTTCTCCTTACCCAATCATATTTTCAACAAAGTTGGAGGTATTGAATTTCTATTAGTATGTGATTTTGAAATATCCAAACTACCCATGAAACTTTCTAAATTTCACCAGCAGGTTTAACTACAATGGAAAATGATGTTTAAACATAACTTCAGCCCCCATAATGTCCCACTGTGGAACAATAGAGCAATACTGAGTGGGAGGAGGTCTATGTTCATGGAAGACTGGATGCTAAAACAAATTTGGTCTATTACACATCTAATGGATGAGACTGAAGAAATACTTGTATTGGAAGATTTTAATGCAAAATATAACACTAATTGCTCCATTGACAGCTACAAGAAAGTCACACAAAACATCCCAAAAGTCCTCCTTCATTCAATAAAGAACATGTTAAACATACCAACTCCCAATCTACACAAAATTAAAATAGAGGATCTGGACCTTGTTAATGAAAAATGTAACAATACATTTTTAAGGCATCACTTAGTTAAAACTTTCTGCCCAAGCATAGCCAAAAGCACACTTACTCTCAAAGAGTACAATAAATCTAAAATATCAGCCATCGTACTAAATACCTTAAATTCCCAGTTCCTCCCAAATGTAAAGAATACACTTTAAGACCATCAACAATATTTATCCCTCAAATGAATTCATTAACAAAAGATTTAAATTAGCTGTAGATAACTATTATATTTGCAAAACTAATGTAGAAACGACAGAGCACCTGTTTTTTGGATGCGAGATCATTCAAGACATATGGAAATTTCTCCATGATGTAATATCATCCAACTCCATCAACAAAGACTTCTGGACCTTTCAAAATATTCAAGTTGGTGTAATTCTTGAGAATAATTTTTAAAAAATGAATTTTTAGTGAATAATTTGATCATTCTTTGTCACGAATTCAGGAATCTGGACCCGAGCAGAGAGCCACATGACCAGAGCTGGGTGAATAAAACAGTTTTTATTGTGGTATTAATGATTTATGGAGATGGGTGAGTTCCAGACCTGGCGGCAGATGAAGGAGGGAAGCCGGTGGGGAAACAGATGCAGGGAAAGTGGAGCCGGGAGTCCAGGGGAGAAAGAAGTGGGCTGAATGGGTTCCAGGGGTGTCCCAAGGTGACAGAGCAGGTGAGAACCCGGACAGCAGAAGTTTGGGCAGGAGAGAGACAGAAGACGTTAAAAACCTCCAGATTGCAACGTACCTTTCTTGGGTGGCTAGAAAGTACTGACTAGGTAGTCAAGTTCGACAATCTGGCAGGGTGTGGATGGTTCAGCCGGTCTTTATTGAGGCAGGTGTAATTCTGGCAATCAGTTTCAGCTGTCCGGGTCTCCTGATGAAGCTAATCACCTGAGTGGTAGCAGCTGTGAGGCCACACCCACTCAGGTGAAGCGCTGAGGAGGGAGAGCAGAGAGAGAGGGAGAGGAGAACACGAGAGGGAGAAAAAAAGGAGGGAGACACAGAGGAGAGAAAAACAGGGAGAAAAACAGAATGGAGACAGATGGAATATTTGGGATGTCAGGTAGGAATAGGGTGAGGAGAGGATCCTGACATTCTCACAAAATACTATATTCACAACTGTCGCTATGCTAAGTCCACCCCCCCACCCCCCCACCCCCCACCCCCCTTCATGGACTGCTCTTAAAAATGAAATCTTTTTATTTCAACAGTGTCTAAAACAAATAAATACTCCCCCTGCAGTCAAATTGTATAATTTGATTACAACTGTTAATTTATCCGGAACCCCTTGTATTGGTTAACATAATCTCCCTTCCTTATTCATTATTTCTTTATTTGTTCTTTTTTATTCATTGAATTACTTATCCCTCATTCATTATAATTTGGTATGATTATTTTCTTTTCTTTTTCCTCTATGCAATTTCAATTTAATAGGAGGTGTGATTGTTTTCAATTTTTGATGTATTTATGTATTTGAGTTTGACGTGTTTTTGTTAAATAAAAAATATCACGGCAGAGTCTTCAAAGTTGTTATTGCTGTTCCCTTTTTTCTCAGAGTGAGGAAAATATATGCCTGTAAGTACTAAACTACTTACCGTTTGTGTTATTGAATTGAGCAAGTACGATGCTGCTGCGTTTGATCTTGTACTAGACCCATACCGCCGTGGAGAACTGAGGACATTAAAAAACTTAAAAGGGAATGCAGGAGTGCTGAAAGGAGATGGAGGAAATCAAAGTTGACAGTTCACTATGAAAAATACTACGTCAACACCTCAAAATTTACAATAACACAGTCAAACAAGCAAGAATCTCCCACTTTCAAAACTTAATCCATGACCATAAAAATAATCCTAAAGTTTTATTCTCCACAATTGATGTTTTAATAAACAAAAACTTTAAAAGATCCTCCAAGACACCGGACAACGCCCTTTGTGAGGATTTTGCAGACCACTTCAGAAGAAAAATCAATGACATAAGATCCAGTCTTTCGTCCCAACAGCTTTTAACACCTGGATCATTGCTTGTACCTGAGGAAACCCTGGAGAGTTTTACCCTGGTTGATGCGAAGACACTTGGTCGAGTTTTCTCCCAGGTAAAGCCCATGACCTGCCTTTTAGACCCAATTCCCACACCGTTTTTTAAAACACTCTATGGATCCTTTGAGGAACAGCTGCTGTATTTAGTCAATTGCTCTCTTCAGACGGGCGTCTTCCCCACCTCCTTTAAAACGGCAGTGGTGAAGCCCCTTCTGAAGAAGAGGATCTAGACCCCAATGTTTTAAATAACTACCGGCCTGTATCCAACCTACCATTTTTAAGTAAAATTTTAGAAAAACTTGTTCTTAATCAAATGAATGAATTTTTAAACTCGAAAATATTTTAGAGACTCATCAGTCTGGTTTTAGGATCAACCACAGTACAGAGACAGCACTTTTAAAGATTTTAAACGACATCAGGTGTAATTTAGATAACCATAAACTCACAGTCTTGGTTCTGCTAGATCTAACCGCCGCCTTTGATACAGTAGACCATCACATTTTATTAAATAGACTGAGGAACCTGGTCGGCCTCTCTGGTACTGTTTTTAACTGGTTCACGTCCTACCTCACTGACCGAAGTTTCTTTGTAAGTATGGATACATGTTCCTCAGGAACCCATAAGATAAAGTGTGGGGTTCCCCAAGGGTCAATTTAGGTCCAACTCTTTTTAATCTCTACATGCTGCCCCTTGGGGGACGTCATCAGGAGGCATGGCGTCAGCTTCCACAGTTATGCTGATGATACGCAACTGTACATCGCCGTGTCTCCTGATGACACAGGGCCAATTGATGCCCTTTTGCACTGTGTTTTAGACATCAACTCATGAATGGCAGCAAACTTCCTGCAGCTCAACCGGGATAAAACAGAGGTTTTAGTTATTGGTCCTGAAGGCCAGAGGGAGAAAATTTTACCAAAGTTACAGGATTTTAAACCCTCAAAATCAGTAAAAAATCTGGGCGTGATCTTTGACTCTGAGCTCACTTTTATTCCACACATCAAAAACATAACAAAGATAGGTTTTTACCATCTCAAGAATATAGCTAGAGTCCGCCCGTTCCTCTCTCAGGCCAGTACGGAGGTGCTGATGCATGCTTTTATTTCCTGTCATTTAGATTACTGTAATGCCCTGCTCTCTGGTCTTCCGAAAAAGACCATGCATAACTTACAATTATTACAAAATTCAGCCGCACGTGTGCTGCTGAGGACCAGAGGGCGGGAACATATTACACCTATTTTAAAATCTCTGCATTGGCTCCCCGTGCGCTTCAGGATCGATTTTAAGGTTCTTTTATTAGTTTATAAGTGTCTTAACGGTCTTGGGCCTTCTTATTTGTCTGCACTACTTTTATTTTATCAACCCTCGCGGACCCTGAGGTCCTCTGGTGCTGGCTTTTTAACGATACCACAAGTTAGAACTAGAACACACGGGTAGGCGGCATTCAGTTATTATGGCCCCCGATTGTGGAACACCCTCCCAGAGAACCTCAGGGCCGCAGAGAATGTTGATGTTTTTAAAAAGAGGCTCAAGACCCATCTTTTTAATCAGGCTTTTAACTGACTCATTTTAACTCTTTATAATTTCTTAAGTTGACATCTATTCTTACATTTGTATACTATTTTATATATAAATTTCTATTTTTATACATTTTATTCTTTTATCCTCAGTTTTAGCTTCCATACCATTTATTTATTTTTTATTTTTCATTTATTTATATATTTATGTATTTTTTTTTTTGTTTTACTGTTTTAGTCCCTCGATTCTCCAGTGTTTCCTCCTGGGGGCCTACCACACCTGGAGTTGATTCTGGTCCACTGATGGGGGTGCTGGCCCGTGGATGGCCCTGGCCCGGGTGGCCGGAGAGCTTTACACCTTCGTGTGGAGCCTCTTGTCTGCCTGGGCTGGGGTGGTCCTTGTGTCGGCACCCCTGCAGTCATGGTCCATGACTCCTCTCGGTGTGTGTGGCCCCCAAAGGTGGTTTCTTCCTCACCTCGGATTTCGGTGCCCAGCCATGTCTCCTTTATATCTCCTTATCGACAGATGGTGTATGTGGGTGTGTGTATGTTGGTATGTTTGTGTGTGTGGGTCTGTATGTCTGTTCGTATGTCTACGTATGCGTGTGAATGTATATGTGATTGTGTATCTGTGTGTATATTTGTGGGGGTGGGAGGTTTCGGGTTTTTTATAGTGTTTTATATTGTGTTATTTTTGTTTTTATCCTCTGTGAGGCACTTTGTGTTGCTATACTGTATGAAAAGTGCCATATAAATAAAGCTGATTTGATTTGATTTATTTTCCGCGAACGCAATGCTAACCATTAGCATGTCAATGGTTTTTCCCATCGGAATTAGCATCAAGCTAGCGGACTTTGTTTATACGCGTATTTTCGTGTATGTCGTTACTTATTGTATTTTTCTTGTCTTTTCAGTTTTACAGTAATTCATGTGGAGATAATAAAGCGTGGCCTGAACCCACAAAGCGTTGTCTTTGTATGAAGACTGTTAACTATCTGCCAACTTGACAAGACATTTGGGAGGGCAGAATAATTTTCATATAGTTTAGTAATACGATTAATGGGTCATTGTGTAAACAACGTGGGAGGTTCTGAATACAGGGGCTGGTAATGAAATATTGCTGCTGCTTTTCTCAGGTTTTATAAGACGTTTTTCACAGCTTGTTAGCTTAGCAGCGGCTAACTGGTTAGGCAAATAGTTGACCTCTGATCACTGATCCTGTGTCCGGACCATGTTAGCTGGCGTAACGTTCATAATAATTGATGTGGATCTGTTGTAGCTGCGTATTCATAGTCGGCTAACAGCAGGGTGTTTGAGAAATAAAACATGATCAGGGTCGGTGGTCTGTACAGCAGCCTGCATTCAATTCCTGCCAGCTGTGGCGTTCAGGGGACCCGGTTGGAATCACGGAATGCAGCCGGTCAAAATGCTGCTTGGATTTTGCTTCTATATTTACCGTTTTTTAAAAACACAAACACTGAACATTACTGCTACTCGCTCGGCTGTTTGTTTCCGCTGTTGACTGGTCACTGTAACCCCGCCCCCAGCCCCTGACATACTGGGCTCTCGCCTCGGCCCGCCTCTGTCCAGCAACGAGTTGGGGCCGGTGCAAGTCCCAGTTTTTGGAGCCCAGAGGCAGCCCACCGCCTGTCGAAAAACAAAAAACCGGGGCCGAATTGGGCACCGACTCCAACCTCGAACCAGAACTGCCTCGGTTGAAAAGGGGGTACAGAGACTGTGCAGACCAGGGGCCTTTTTTATAAAGCTTGCGTACGCACAAAACAGGGCGAGAAAGTTACATACGCCACTTTCTACGCAAAGGTTGTGATTTATAAAACAAACTTGGCGTGAGAATATGCGCACTCAGTGCGCCAAACTTGATGCTTGCTTACGCACATTTTGGAGACAGAGGGAACGGCAGTGCCAGAGGGTGAAGTGGTAAATTAAAGCCAGATTGATCTCAAACCTTTATTGTCATCACATATTAGACTTGTAGAGCCGGATAATCATAAACCCTCATTGTTATAGATGTTCCCTACAGTGCGCCATTCGGCCTACGACTGTATTTGCAGAACTATGTTCATATATCAAACTTCCATCTTCAAATGATATAGAGCTGTGGATGGCACTGATTGATTACTATTTGGACAAGGCATGTGACAATCAGTCCAATCGCTGACCAAGCGGATAAATAGCGGGTGACAGTCGTGCGTAATGTGGCACAATGGATGCGCTGGCATTGCTGGAAGTCACATACATGGTAGTTAAGAATGGAGAGAGATTTTAGGGATCATGGAGATTTCCTGGCCCATGATGATGACTGGCTAATAAGCCAATTTAGATTCCCTAGAACAGTGCTCTTGGATCTATATGCTGAACTGGGCCCTGTCTTAGATCGACCCACCCGCCGAAACCACTCCATCCTGGTACAGACACAGGTGCTGACGACTCCGGGGTTTCTGGGCACCAGCTCCTTCCAGCGGGAATTGGCCGACAGGCATGTGTTTATGTGAAGAATATATGAGGTTCATTTGTTGACTAAATCCTATCTGGGTCTGATATACAGTTACATGATGTCCTTTAGGTCTGGGATAGTCACAACCATCCTCAGCGCAATAATGTCAGCTGTTTTGGATGACATTATAAACATGACCAGTCGATACATCAGGTTTCCTTACACTGTGGGTGAACAGCACAACACTAAACGGCAATTTGCAGCAATGTCCGGTTTCCCAAATGTAGTCTGCATACTGACTGCACTCATGTTGCTGTAAGGGCTCCAAGTGAAGATGAATTTGTCTATGTGAACCGAAAAATGTACATTCAATCAAAATAAATTTTATTTGTACATCAGACATGATCATAACAAATTTAGTGGCAGGGTGGCCTGGGTCAACGCATGAACTCATTCATCCTGAGCACAGCAGTGTAGGGAAAAGACTGGCAGGCCCGGGGCTGCGTAAAATGCCGTTGATCATCCGCTTATTTATATGCAGCTACATTCATGAGTTACTTTGCATTGACCATTCATGGTAAAATGTGGGTGTGTTGTGGGCGGGATGTGAGGTGGATCCACCTGCACAATCTTTCAGCTGGTGTGTGATTTATAATTGCGTGCAGCTGTGCTTATACACAGTTTTATAAATCAGAATATTTTTTGGAGTATGCCCATTTCAGATTTTCGGCGTACGCAAACTTTTAGTATGGATCATACCAAATGTTTTATAAATGAGGCCCCAGCTCTGTTAGGTGCTGCTTCACAGCTTTAACCTGAGCCTGAGTCTGGAGAGGGTTTCCTGTGTTATCGAAGACTTCCTGCCTGGTTCATGTCTCAAAGACCAGGAGCCCCAGGGAGCCTAACACTGTACATATCGGACTTCCACTACCAGTCTGGGAGTTGTCACCTCCAGAAGTTGTCCGATGATACAGCCATTGTCAGGTGTGTATCTGAGGGGGACGAGCAGGAGTACAAGACGGTCATCTCTGACTTTGTTGACTGGTGTGAGTGAAACCATCTGCAGCTCAGCGCCGGTAACACAAAGGAGATGATCATCAACTTCCGCAGGAGGAGGACACCGCAGACTGCACCAGTGAACATCCAGGGTTTGGACATTGAAATGGTGGACACATACAAAGAACTGGGCGTTCACCTCAACAATAAACTGGACTGGTCCCATAATACAGAGGTTCTGTACAAGAAGGGCCAAAGTCGTCTCCACCTGCTGAGGAGACTGAGGTCCTTTGGAATGTGCAGGACTCTGCTCCGGACATTTTATGACTCTGTGGTAACGTCTGCTGTCTTTTATGCAGTGGTCTGCTGGGGAGCGGGGAGCACTGAAAGGGACAGAAGAGACTGAACAGACTGGTCAGAAGGGCCAGTTCTGTCCTGGACTGTTCCCTGGACTCCATAGAGGAAGTGGGTGAGAGGAGGTTGTTGGCAAAGCTGACATCCATCATGGACAATCCCTTTCACCCACTGCATGACACTGTGGGGTCTTTAAGCAGCTCCTTCAGCAGCAGACTGAGATACCCACCCTGAAAGAAGGAGCACTATCACAGGTCATTCATCCCAGCTGCTGTAAGACTTTATAACATCAGAATCACTGACTGATGTTAACATAAACTGGACTCATGTCATATCACCACAAACCATAAAATTTGCACAGACATTTTTGCACTGCTACATCTTCGCAATTTTTAAACTTATTTTTTTTTATAAGTTATTTTTTGAGCCTTTTTTGACAGGCTAAGTGAGAGAGTTAAACGGGGGAGAAGACATGCAGCAAAGGGCTGCGAGCAGGAATCAAACCCGGGCCGCCGCGTCGGAGACCAGCCCCTATACATGGTTCACCCGCTTAACCCATTGAGCTATACGGGCGCCCCTTAAACTTATTTTTTAAGCCACTTTATATTGCATTGTCTTACAGTGTGTCAATACTGTACTATTTCATCCTCATGACTCATCCCTGTACATATTGTAAATATTATTATTATTACTATTATTTTTATTATTATTTTATTTCTTTTGCTACGTAATCTGCCGTAACAATGTGAATTTCCCCTGGTGTGGGGAGAATTAAAGGTCTTATCTTGTAATACACATTAACAAATTCCAATAGACTGAAGCCCAAAACAGACTTTACTCACTTTCTTAAACTATATAATTTACAAAAATGTCCGATTAAGCATGTAAAGTCGGTTTGTCCTGTGCACCAGCCTCTCATGGACTGTCTCATTATCATCTTCTGTGTTTATCACTATCATCTGTTGTTCTTTTGACCTTTCCATTAGTAAACTCAGTTTTAGTCTCCTGGTCCTGACACGGAATCCTTCCTCAGTCCTCCGTCACCCCCCTGTCCCTCTTCCTTCTTCCTATGTGATAATTGGCTTCACTGGTGCCTGTTGCTAAAGGGTTTAACAGTGCTTTACATCTGTCTAAGACCGTTGCCCTGGGCCAAATGTTTGTATTCCACTTGTGCTTTATTTAACTCACGCTCAATTAGATTACCTTGGGACAACAGTAGTGTTTACCACAGGAAACATGACAACCCAAAGTACTGTAATCTATACGTCACAATAATTCAGATTTGAATGTTTTTTTCATGAAAATGTCAAAAAGACAAGTTGCAACTATGCACAAAATTACAATTTACATTAAGACTTTAATAAAACACAGGGACAACACAAAATGTTCCAGAAACACTTGTTACAGAAGTAAATAGAAACATTCTGTATAATGACAAGAGTAGAAGAGGGTTTGTATCTGTGAACGCCATGATCTTAATCAGGCTCATAAAAAACACAACCAAATATTATCACATAGCAGTCAGCTGTTGGCTGACCTGACCACTACCATCTACTTTTACCTGTAGTCTGGTTTAAAACTGGATCTTTTAAGAACGTACATGTCAGCGTTGACCACAGAGCCACAAAAGACCTGTTATTAATTTATACTTACAGTAAACAAAAAGCCTTCATGACATATTTTTTGGTAAAGGAAAACACTTCAGGTCAAGTAACATAACACAGAAAACTTTTTTTTTCTTTAAATGCATCAATAGTAGTTTATTACATTTAAAGTTGCCCTCACTGATTTGAACCAAGTAAAAGTTGACATTAAATTAAAGAATGAAATGAAACCTACTTTTGCCTTTTTATTTCTATATGGAGTAAAAGATATTTCAATTCATTTGATGCATTACTTAGACAAGATGTGCTTTTATGCTACCAAATGTATGATAAATATAGGAAAAAAAATTGTTTTATAACTACATTAAAGCATTAAACAAGTGAAGTTAAGTGACATTACAGAAGAAATGCCATTCTTAAAATTAAAATGAATAAGCAATGAAAACAATGTTTTGTTTAGTTTTTTTAAAATCTTCCAATCATACAGCAGAGTCACGCAACAGTTGCCAAGAGAGGAATTCATGAACTCACAGGCTGGCATGTGGTGCACAGTTAGGTCGTTTT
Source organism: Acanthochromis polyacanthus (assembly GCF_021347895.1). NCBI lineage: Eukaryota > Metazoa > Chordata > Actinopteri > Pomacentridae > Acanthochromis > Acanthochromis polyacanthus. The sequence continues at coordinate 11,290,790 of NC_067116.1, read as the reverse complement.
AAGAGCTGTGTTTACTGCAACGTATTTTCAGTCTAATATGCTGCGTAAACTGTCTGGTATGGTTGCAGTATATTTTTAAAAATACATCATATCACGATACCTTCTGAGGCGACTGACATTGCACGAAGTGTAAATCTTTCCGGCGCTGACTGCACGTGAGCTGCCGAACAAAACTCCACTTTGGAGCCTGAGGGGTGACACACTGTACACTTGACACAGATTTCCAGGGGCCACACTTAATCTTGTGTGGAATCTCAATCAGGAGGCCAGATTCTTCAGTGATCCCTGAGAAGGTCACAGCTGCGAGGCCACACAATGAAACTGGCATACCAGCTGATCTCAGCAGCCGACTGCAGAGGCTTCTTCCCTCAGCTGACAGAAAGGAGAGCACCTGTATTCGCCTTGACCAGAAGTCCATTCAGATAAGATGACGTTGGTCGGTTTAGTACTATGTGATACTCCTGTCTAGAAATTTGCAACTCTTTTTCTGGTTGTGCTGCCTGGTTACAGTGATGAAATGATAAAGAAATAGATTGATGAGCCAAGAATATAATATATATCCTGGAGTGGGAAGTGGAAAAGGACAACAGCTTGTCTGTGTAAGCCGAATGTTCATATACAGTAAAACTGAAGTGTGAAGTTGTAAAACACTTTGTTACAGCTATTGTGCAGCTGCTGGAATTAACAACCAGATTTCAGAGTTTACTTATTCGTTATTTGGGAGCCAAAATTAAGTTCAGTTAATTTTTTTTTGGCTGAATTTTGAGAATTTCATCTGTTTTCGAACCTGGGATTTTTTGTATTAATACCCTAAAAAAAGATCCATCCCCAGGAAGAAATTTTAAGGGGTTAGCGTCACCAGATATCTAACTTCTATACCCATCGAATTTGGTGAGAACACAGACAAAATGTTTTTCCAACAGCTACAAATGATTTAATGTCTCCAACAGAAGCCTTGAAAATAAAAAAAAAGAGTACGTTTTCAAATGAGGGTGGTATTGGTGCCTCACAAGGGTGAGTGTATATGTATGGGTGTTTCCATTTTTCCTGTTAAAAATAATGTCAATACAGTCAATATTTTGCCAGATTTTGAGGACTCTAACATTTGAAGATTTTGATGTAGGTCAAGTTTTGTAAAAAAAAAAATTTGCCATACGAGAATGATATTGTTGACATGTGTTGGACCATGGGGGGAGGGTGTCTATATATTGTTATCATATGTGTAAAGTTACAAGTTGCTTCATGTCGTTTTCATGTTGTAAATTAACAACATATGTGACTTATATTGTGTTACCAAATGTTCCCATACATACACACACTGTCACAGTGCTGATGAGACGATGAGCAGCAGCTGCTGGACCTGCCGCAGCTGCAGCTAATTGCTCATCCTCCTATAAAGGCTGGCGCTGCACTCCACACAGCGCCGGATCATTATCTCTCCTTCCCTTACTGTCTCCACGTAAGAGACTTACTCCGCTGACGGAGTAGCCTGTTTCCCCCTCGAGCTGCCCACCAGATAGTGGGCGTGAACCCCGGCCCTCCTTGGACTGCTCCGATCCGCCGGCCCGCTCCCCCGAGGGATCGAGCGTCGTTTTTGGCCGCTGTAGCTGCGCTCCCACAGGTGCGCTTCTGTTGAGTGTTGTAAATAAATCCCTGTTGTTATCCCAGTTGGCCTCATGTCTGCTCTGTGCACCTCACATTTGGGTTCACAAAACCACACTCCCTGTAATACACACAGAAAAACTGATAACTCAATAGAGATCACAATAATTCCCATGTTTGCCAAAACGCACTAAAACAGGATATTAATGTAGGATTAAACCCATCAAAAGAAAACAGCCATCCTCTTTCAATGGATTTACATTTCATTGACAGAAAGGAAATTCTCAAAAGCAATTCCAATGTTTCTATTGGTCTTAATGTCAAGTTTGTGTCGTCTTCTCCTCCTCATTGTTGAACCAGAGATGGGAGACAGAACATGTTCTGTTGGCACTTACCGCTGCAGCTGCAAAAGAGAGGGAGACGGCGTGGAGAACATTGCTGCCCGGGTCAATGTGTACATTTCAATGTAGTCCTTTGTAATCGTAATAATATTACACGGAAAAACTGTCTGAATGGTAGCCTGTTAAGTTATTTCATTTAGGTGAAATCCCACGGAGAAGCGCACGTGGCAGCAGCTTAAGATGAAATATAAAAACATTGTTCAAACAGGTAAGACCTTGGCATTATTTCATGGAGGTCCTTCATGTTGGTCATGGTTTACATTGTGAAGTACCTTAAATATTAAGTGGCTGTTTGACTGTGTAGTTGTTTTATCCACACATAGCCTAAATCTCTGCATCCATATCTTCTTCTTCTTCTTCTTTTCCTTTCGGCTTTTCCCTTCAGGGGTCGCCACAGCGAATCAGTTGCCTCCATCTGTCTGCTGCATCCTCTTCTCTCACACCAACTACCTTCATGTCCTCTTTAACCACATCCATAAACCTCCTCTTTGGTCTTCCTCCAGGCCTCCTGCCTGGCAGTGGGAAACTCAGCACCCTTCTACCAATATATTCACTCTCTCTCCTCTGGACATGTCCGAACCATCTCAGTCTGACCTCTCTGACTTTATCTCCAAAGCCTCTAACATGTGCTGTCCTTCTGATGTACTCATTCCTGATCCTATCCATCCTGGTCATTCCCAAAGAGAACCTCAGCATCTTCAGTTCTGCTACCTCCAGCTCTGCCTCGTCTTTTCCTCAGGGACACTGTCTCCAGACCAAACAACATGGCTGGTCTCACCACAGTTTTCTAAACCTTTCCTTTCATTTTAGCTGAAACTCTTCTATCACACATCACACCTGACACTTTTCTCCAGCCGTTCCAGCCTGCCTGTACACGCTTCTTCACCTCTTTTCCACACTGTCCATTGCTCTGGACTGTTGACCCTAAGTACTTAAAATCCTCCACCTTCTTGATCTCTTCTCCCTGTAACCTCACTCTTCCACTTGGGTCCCTCTCATTCACACACAGATACTCCGTCTTGCTGCGGCTAACCTTCATTCCTCTCCTTTCCAGGGCAAACCTCCACGCCTCTAGCTTCTCCTCCACCTGTTCCCTGCTCTCACTACAGATCACAGTGTCATCTGCAAACATCATAGTCCGTGGAGACTCCTGTCTAACCTCGTCTGTCATCCTGTCCATCACCATAGCAAACAAGAAGGGGCTCAGAGCTGATCCCTGATGTAGTCCCACCTCCACCTTGAACTCCTCTGTTACAGTGCCTATCATAAGTATTCACCCCCTTTTATGGTTTACCCTTTTATTGCTTTCATAAATCAATCATGGTCAATAAAACTTAGTTTTTTTAACAAAAAAATTATTGGAAAAAACTCTTTAATGTCAAAGTGAAAACAGATTTCTATAAAGTAATGTCAATGAAAGAAAATTATATAAATGAAAATAATTGTTTGCATAATTATTCACCCCCTTCAAGTCAGTATTTAGTAGATGCATCTTTGGCTGCAATCACAGCAGTAAGTCTGTGTGGATAGGTCTCAATCAGTCTTGCACATCTGCCCACTGCAATTTTGCTCCATTCTTCTTTGCAAAACTGCTCAAGCTCTGTCAGGTTGTATCGGGCATGAACAGCCCTTTTCAAGTCCAGCCACAAATTCTCTATAGGATTCAGGTCTGGGCTTTGACTCGGCCACTCCAGAACATTTACGTGGTTCTTTTTTTTTTCAACCATTCCTGTTTAGCTTTTGCAGTATGTTTTGGATCATTGTCTTGCTGGAAAATAAATCTTCTCCCAAGACGTAGTTCTCTTGCAGACTGAAAAAGATTGTCCCCCAGGATTTCAGTGTATTTTGCAGCATTCATTCTGCCCTCTATCTTTACAAGCCTTCCAGGTCCAGTTGCTGAGAAACATCCCCACAGCATGATGCTGCCACCACCATGCTTCACAGTGGGAATGGTGTGTTTTTGGTGATGTGCAGTGCTTGGTTTCCGCCAAACATGACGTCTTGTCTGATGGCCAAAAAGCTCAATTTTGGTCTCATCAGACCAAAGAATCTTCTTCCACTTGACCATGGAGTCTTCCACGTGCTTTTTGGCAAACTCTAGTCAAGATCTAATATGACTTTTCTTCAACAGTGACTTTCTCATTGCCACTCTCCCATAAAGCTTTGACCGGTGAAGAACCCGGGCAGCAGTTGCTACATGCACAGTCTCTCCCACCTCAGCAGCTGAAGCTTGTAACTCCTTCAGAGTAGTTGTAGGGGTCTTGGTGGCTTCTCTCACTAGTTTCCTACTTGCACGGTCACTCAGTTTACGAGGGCGGCCTGATCTAGGCAGATTCACACAAGTGCCATATTCCTTCCATTTCTTGATAATTGATTTCACTGAACTCCGGGGGATGTTCAGTGCCTTGGAATTTTTTTTGTAACATCCCCTGAATTGTATTGCTCAATAACCCTTTCCCTGAGTTGCTTAGAGTGTTCTTCCGTCTGTAATGGTAGCCAGGAATACTGATCAACCACTCTCTGGACCCTTCAGACACAGGTGTTTTACAACTCAATCACTTGAAACACACCCACACCACTCAGATGATCTTCATTTCACTAATTGTGAGACTACTGGCAACAATTTGAAGGACCTCTATTGAATTAGACCATTAAATTAAAAAGGGGGTGAATAATATGCAAACAATTATTTTTATTTATATAGTTTTCTTTCATTAACATTACTTTATAGAAATCTGTTTTCACTTTGACATTAAAGAGTTTTTTCCAATAAATTTTTGTGTTCAGCGAGCCAAATTTTATTGACCATGATTGATTTATGAAAGCAATAAAAGGGTAAACCATCAAAGGGGGTGAATACTTATGATAGGCACTGTACTCCTACAGCACACCTCACCACTGTCTTACAGTCCTCATACATGTCCTGCACCACTCTAACATACTTCTCTGCCACTCTAGACTTCCTCATACAAAACCGCAGTTCCTCTCTGGGGACCCTGTCATAAGCTTTCTCCAGATCTACAAAGACACAATGCAGCTCCTTCTGACCTTTTCTGTACTTCTCTATCAAAATCCTCAAAGCAAATATTACATCTATTGTACTCTTTCTTGGCATGAAACCATACTGCTGCTCACAGATGTTCACCTCTGCCCTTAGTCTAACTTCAACTACTCTTTCCCATAGCTTAATCGTGTGGCTCATCAGCTCATCACAGGTATATCATCAGGACCACAAGTGCCTTTCCACTCTTCATCCTCCTCAATACCCTCCTCACTTAATCCTTACGCATCTTTGCCACTTCCTGGTCCACAACAGTCACCTCTTCTACTCTTCGTTCTCTGTCATTTTCCTCATTCATCAACTCTTCAAAGTACTCTTTCCATCTTCTCATCACACTATTGGCACCTGTCAACACACTTCCATCCTTACCCTTTATCACCCTAGCCTGCTGCACGTCTTTCCCATCTCTGTCTCTCTGCCTTGCCAACCTATACAGGTCAGTCTCTCCCTCCTTACTGTCCAACCTAGAATACAAGTCATCGTAAGCCCCTTGTTTGGCCTTTGCCACCTCTACTTTCACCTTACGCTGCATCTCCCTGTACTCCTGTCTACTCTCTTCAGTCCTCTCAGTGTCCCACTTCTTCTTAGCTAACCTCTTTCTCTGGATCCAATCCTGCACCTCCTCATTCCACCACCAAGTCTCCTTATCTCCTTTCCTTCCAGATGACACACCAAGTACTCTCCGACCTGTCTCCCTGATCACATTTGCTGTAGTTGTCCAGTCATCTGGAAGCACCTCCTGACCATCCAAAGCCTGCCTCAACTCTTTCATAGTCATACAACACTCTTCCTTTTTCAGCTTCCACCATTTGGTCCTCTGCTCTGCCTTTGACCTCTTCATCTTCTTCACCACCAGGGTCATCCTACACACCACCACCCTATGCTGTTTGGCTACACTCTCACCTACCACTACTTTGCAGTCACTGATCTCCTTCAGATTACACCGCCTACACAAGATGTAGTCTACCTGTGTGCTCCTACCTCCACTCTTATAGGTCACCCTATGTTCTTGCCTCTTCTGGAAGAAAGTATTCACTGCAGCCATTTCCATCCTTTTTGCAAAGTCAACCACCATCTGTCCTTCTGCATTCCTCTCCTGGATACCAAACCTGCCCATGACCTCCTCATCATCTCTGTTTCCTGCACCAACATGTCCATTGAAGTCTGCACCAATGACAACTCTCTCACTTCTAGGGATGCTCTGCATCACTTCATCAAGGTCCAACCAGAATTTCTCCTTCTCCTCCTGCTCACATTCTACCAGTGGAGCATACCCACTAACAACATTGAACATCACACCTTCGATTTCTAGCTTCAGACTCATCACTCGATCTGACACTCTTTTTACCTCCAGGACATTCCTAACAAACTCCTCCTTCAGTATAACTCCTACTCCATTTCTCTTCTTATCTACACCATGATAGAACAACTTGAACCCTGCTCCTAAACTTCTAGCTTTACTACCTTTCCACCTGGTCTCCTGGACACACAGTATGTCGACCTTTTCCTGTCATAGTTCCAACATTCAAAGTCCCTACTCTTGGCTTTGTCCAAGGATACAACTTTTTTGGGGAGGTGTCTGCGAGGTATTCTCCTGCATATTCGGCATAAAGATCACACTCAATTCACTTTTGTTTTTGTTTGGAGTTGAGACTGAAGGCTTGGCATTACCGGCAGGGGGTCGGAAACTGATTGCTTTTTCTACTTTTGAAGTGGAAGGACACGGCTCCACCCACAGTGTCACACTGGATTAAGGATGTGTTGTTTCATCTCAAATTGGAAAAGATTAGGTTTGTCTTGAGGGGCTCTGAAAGGGAATTTTATAAAATGTGGAAGCCTTTCCTAACTTTTGTTGATAAACCATGTACACAGGTCCAGGGCTAAGCCTTTTCTCCATTTCTCATAAATGACTGACTTTTCTTTTCTAGGTCAAATCTGCTCTGGCTGACTCAATTGTTAAATGTCATTAATCTGTACACTCACAGAAATGATTCAGGGCAGAATTAATTTTTATGCATTTACATCTATTTGATTTTATTTAAAAACTCGTATTTTTAAAATATATGCATTAAAATTAATTATAATCTGCATAATTTAATCAATTCTAAAATGTATTAAATGTAATTGGTTAATACATACTAAAATGGTTTAAATAACCAAAGCTATAAAAAAAAACAACAGGATTCTGTTATTTAAAATTTATGTGATTGGTTGTCATGAAAGTTATGTGAAGTGAAATGGGGAAACCGGAAACGATGTCCTGCACTTCCTCTGGACGCCAGCACTCAGGCACGTGTGGGTATAAGCAGTCGTCCATGTGATGGTAAGAAATGTGAGACATCCGGTGTCTAATTACTCCCAAATGTGTCCTAATCGTGCAATTTATATAACATCACATCAATATCAATTTATGTGTGATCAAATTTACGTAGTTCGTGATTATTTTAAGCAGCTTTACCTTGGTCACGTCGGGTGTACCCGCTAGCATCATAGCTAAGAAGCCAGCTATTTCATAGCTCGCTTGGTAATACAGCTTGATACCGGACTAAACTAGCCCTTTGCAGTCGGTTTTTGTGCCTGTTAAAATGACTACTCATATCATCGGTAGTTTAGCTAGCTAGATAGCATTCCTTTGTCCACAACATTTAGCCTGTTCATTTTGTAACAAGTTAGGCTGTCTGAAGAATTGTTTTATATCAATTTGCTTCAAGGATAACTTGAGAACTCCATGGGGTTGTTTTGGTACATGAAAACTCGATACCTTTCGGTGAAATTCTGTGTTTTGAATGCAAAAAATGGCATTTCTGTGATTCTACAGAAATAGTTTAATCTACAATTAAACTTTTTTGGGGGCAGGGGGAAAGTTGCTTCGCGAGCTCAGTCATGAATACAAATCACTATCTTGCAGTGTTTGGTCGACGTAGGTTTCTTCTCCCGCCTTTTTTCTTAATGCACGCCTCCCTGCTTGTTAAACATCGCTGGTCATGCTGCCTTTTACAGCACGCTTAATTTCTCGGTTTCTTGTGGTGGCTATGACATAATTTTTCCGGCTCACTCTACGTTATGCAGAGTGTGCTGCTCGTCTGTTTATGTGGGTAAACATGGAAGCATTTTTGGATGAAAGCTTTTCTTCTCACCTATACAGGGCTGTACGCTTAGCTTTTTCATTAGGAGCACAGGTGCTCCTAAATGAAAAAATTTCGGAGCACAGAAAAAAATTTAGGAGCACTATGAATTTTCACTATGAATCGCACAATTTTATTATTAACATTCACACAACAAGCCAAGCAGTAGGCTCAGTTATTTAACACAGGGAACATCCCTGTCCCACATCTTTTTGTATTCAAGTCGCCTGGCACGCTTGGCTGAGTTCATCCAGCAGTCCACTGCAGGACTTGGATCAAAGTTCTCAAGACATGGCCCCTCCAAGCTGATCCTAATGAGGTCTTCAGTGGTGGTCAAATAAATGAATGCAGTTCTAACAGTGACATTGCACAAACAAAGCTTCTCCCACAAAATAGATTATCATCCCTCAACAGTGTCACATACATCAGCTTCATTGGTCCTCAGGACTTTGTGAACTAATAAACCAATGTATTTTTTACAGATGGACATCTATACTACATCCGTCACAAGGAAACACCAAAGCCCATGTTTAGAGTGTGTGTGTGTGTATTTTGTAAATAGTTTGCAAAGAATTATGTTTGATTTTGTTCTCATAAAAGGAGGTGTACATATGTATGTGTATTTTGTAATTAGTTTGTAAAGAATTATTGATTTTGTTCTCACAAAAGAAAACAAAACTTTCACCAATATGGCTTCCTTTCATTTGGAGCGTGATTGGTCTACTGACTTCTTTCTTTTGTCATATTTTCCATTATCACTCAGATGACATTGTGTTACATTTTTCCAATTTCCAAGCAAAAAACTCGGTGGAAGCCACCATGTACACAAGACCTTATACAACAGCAGCAGAGGTGCAGATGTTGTAGCTGAGAAAGTTTGGAGGTTGTGACTTCTTGCATCCCCAAAATAATAGGGGAGTCATATTTTGTTAAGTGGCCCAACAAATTCTGACTCCAGATTTTATTTCATATATACAATCTGCACAGTTAACTCAACCTGCATATTTCTGTTAAAGTCCTAGTTTTGAAATTTTCTCTCTGTTCTTAATCTGCCATACTGTGATCATTTAGCCCCTTATGTATTATTCTGTTCTTTTAGACTGTAATTTACTAGTTTTTTTAAAAAAACAAACAAAAAAACTTGTTGTGATTTGGTGTTGTAGCTGTTGTAGCAAATAATTTCCCAGGTATGGGATTAAAGACTTTCAATTCTATTATATATTGTTAACTGGCCCAATAAAAATAACAATTACAAATGACTTTGTACTTAAGAACTATACTTATATTAAAGACTTTGTGTTGTATCATTTTTACATGTTGTTAATCATCCAGTCCACTAGAGGGTGTACAGTTCTGTAGCAGTGTTAGTTTCCGCCACTAGGTGGCAAGAGCAAGAGACCGCTTGCACAGTGTCAACAACAGCAGCATGAGATTGTGTCCTGCTCAATCTGCAGCCATCCACTCTTTTCCAGCCCTTTGAGTGGCAATATGAGTAAGTTTTGTTGTTAGATGGGATGTTTAGACACGGTATACATGACCATTTGCATAATTTTGTGGAGATTTATCTGAGAGATGCCAGATGATAGCTAAGCCTATTCTTAGTCAATGTAATGTGTCTGCTAACCTACAGCTAGCGCTGTATAGCACCTTTTGTGCACATTGTCTTTCATTTCTAGTTTCTAATACACGTCTGTATTTTCTGTCTTTTCAGTTTCACACTTTTTTGCATTAAATCCTTGCCCAAAACGACACCTGCCTGTTCCTTGGAGGAAATTATGCAAGAGAGAGTTTAGCTGGCTGTGAATCTCAATTAGGGCACAGGTCACATTGGGTGCAACAGTACAGTGAAATCATAGCACTCGACGAGGGACCACAGTGACGGTTGGTGGAATTCAACTAAACTCCACAGTCATCAGCAGTCCTACCCAGTCGTTAAGATGGATTCAACACAATCTGAAAATCAAAAGGAAGAAGAAACACAATTTGACAAAAGGTCGTCCTCCTCTCACTCATCCAAGTCCTCAGCGAAGTAGGGGAAACTGAGTGTTCGATCATCTGCAGGATCAAAGAGGTCAACAGCTTCAAGTCAGCATGGCCGCAGCACAGGCACAAGCAGAGGCTCAAGCAGCAAAGTCAAGGCTTGCTTATGCTGAAAGAGAGATGAACATCAAAGTTGAAAAGGCACGTTTAGAGGCGAGTTTGGATGTTCTCAATCTGCAAAAAGAAGCAGATGCAGCCATTGCTAAAGCAGAGGTAATGGAGTCTGCTGCAGCTCAGCTCATCATCACAGAGCACAGCGAAGAGTTAATCTATTTGCCTCTACAACAAACTACAGAACAAAAAGTAAGTGAATACATCAACAAACACAGTAGCACTAATCCACCTCAAACCAGAGAGACTTTTCAACAGGATGATACAAATCAGGAACAACATTCAACATTAATTTACACACCTCTCCATGCCAAACAAGAACCAGTTTATTACTCACCTCAGCCACAAGAGGGCGCCAAAAGACCAGCACAAACAGATGTAATGCACCAAGCTTCTCTCAATGTGTCTCATCCACAGCAAACAATGTCAAATGACGCTAACAACACAACCAATGAACTTGCCAGATTTCTAGCTAGAAGTCAACTGGTAACAGGAGGACTGACAAAGTTTGATGACAAGCCAGAGACCTACCTAAGCTGGAAAGCCACATTCCAGAGTACCATCATAGATCTTGGTCTTACAGCCAGTGAAGAACTAAACCTCCTCATTAGGTGGCTTGGTCCAGAGTCCACAGAACATGCCAAGAGATTAAAAGCAGTTAATATCAAACATCCGCACGCTGGTTTACACATGATATGGATGAGGCTGGACGAATGCTTTGGATCACCAGAAGCAATTGAAAACTCCCTGTTCTCAAGAATCCAAAACTTTCCAAAACTTACAAGCAAAGAACCACACAAGCTTCGCGATCTGTCAGATCTACTTTGTGAACTTGAAGCAGCAAAGCTAGATGGATATCTGCCAGGTTTGAGTTACCTCGACACTGCGAGGGGAGTAGGTCCAATTGTGGAAAAGTTGCCCTTTCATCTGCAAGAGAAGTGGACAATGATAGGGTCAAAGTATAAAGCAGACCATCATGTGAGCTTTCCACCTTTCGCCTTCTTTGTTGAATTTGTGAAAGGACAAGCCAAGGCAAGAAATGACCCAAGCTTCACCACAAGTTACAGCTCTCTTGCAAATCCTACAACTAACTACAAAAGAGGAAAAACACAAGGTAACTACACACAAAAACAGTCAGTCACAGTGCACAAAACAGACATATCAGTGGGAGCAAATACAAAGGAAGAGTGCGAAGACATTAAAAGACAATGTCCCATACATCACAAACCACACCCACTGAAAAGATGCAGGGGTTTCAGAACTATGTTGCTTGAGGACAGGAGAAAGGTACTCAAAGACAACAACCTCTGCTATCGATGCCTTTCTTCCACTACCCACCAAGCCAAGGACTGCAAAGCTATCGTAAAGTGTGATGAATGTAACAGCGACAAGCATTTGGCTGCTCTCCACCCAGGTCCAGCACCGCAAACATCTAAGATTCCCTCATCTCCTAAAGAGAACGGCGGGGAGCAAGAACTCACACAGGACTTAGATGTTACAGCTACATGTACAGAGGTATGTGGAAATCAAATCACTGGAAAGTCATGCTCCAAGATTTGTTTGGTGCAAGTCTACCCAAAAGGTGAGCCACACAACATGAAAAAGATGTATGCAATAATAGACGATCAGAGTAACCAATCACTAGCCAAGACAGAGTTTTTTGAAGCATTTGGAATACAAGGCACAGCCACACCATACACGCTGAAAACGTGTGCTGGCATGACACAAGTCACTGGTAGAAGAGCATGCGACTACATAGTGCAATCACTGGATGGAAAAATGAACTTTCCTCTTCCAACGCTGATAGAGTGCAATGCTATCCCCAACAATCGGGAAGAAATACCCACTGCAGAAGCTGCCTTGTATCACCCGCATCTGAAGGCCATAGCTGCTGAAATACCACCACTTGAACCAAACGCTGATATACTGTTGCTGATTGGACGCAATCTTCTCAGAGTACACAAGGTGAGAAAGCAAATCAGTGGCAAGCACAGTGACCCATTTGCCCAGAAGCTCGACTTAGGCTGGGTCATCATCGGTGATGTGTGTTTAGGCACAAGCCAAGTGAGGTAAACACTCTCAAAACACACGTGTTGGACAATGGACGCCCAAGCTATCTCACTCCCTGTGACAGTCGCTTTAATGTGAAAGAGAGCTTTACAATGAGCCAAACTAAACCTGCTTCCAACCCAGTTTCACTTTCAAACCCACACGCAAAGCCAACATTTGAGAATCTCGGAGAAGCTGTGTTTACTCGCACTACTGAGGACAATCAGCTTGCACACTCAGTCGAAGACATGATCTTTCTGAAGAAGATGGAAGGATTTTTCAAAGATGAAACAAATAGCTGGGTAGCACCACTCCCGTTTCGTAGCCCCAGACGCTTACTCCCTGACAACAGGTGCTACGCCCATAAGCGGCTCATGTCTCTGCGACGTACGCTTGACAAGAGACCAGACATGAAGGCGCACTTTGTTGAGTTTATGCAGAAGATGCTTGACAACAAACATGCAGAGTTGGCACCACCTTGCAATGAAAACAAAGAGACCTGGTATCTCCCCATTTTCGGCGTATACCACCCACAGAAGCCAGGGAAGATCCGTGTGGTGTTTGATTCCAGTGCGCAGTTTGATGGAGTGTCTCTCAATGACTGTCTATTGTCAGGGCCTGATCTAAATAACACACTCATAGGTGTCCTCCTTCGCTTTAGAAAAGAACCTGTTGCTATCACAGCCGACATCGAGCAGATGTTTTACTGCTTTGTCGTCCAGGAAGATCACAGGGATTACCTTCGCTTCCTTTGGTACGAAGACAACGATTTGGCCAAAGATGTCGTGGACTATCGCATGCGGGTACATGTCTTTGGTAATAGTCCCTCACCAGCAGTGGCGATCTATGGGTTGAGGATGGCAGCAAAGGAGGCAGAAGGTGAATATGGAACTGATGCTCGAAACTTCATAGAACAAGATTTCTATGTGGATGATGCGTTAAAGTCCTTCTCGACAGAAGCAGAGGCTGTTGACGTACTACAGAGAGCCCAGAAAATGCTTGCTCTTTCTAATCTACGTCTTCACAAGATAGCCTCCAACAAAGTGGAAGTAGTGAATGCTTTCCCACCTGAAGACAGGGCAAAAGAAATCAAAGACCTTGATCTGTCAACTGACAAGCCCCCAGTCCAGCGTAGTTTGGGTGTGATTTGGGACACCACATCAGACACTTTCACATTTGATGTTCCACAAGAGCAAAAGCCCTTTACACGACGTGGTGTGCTCTCAACTGTAAACAGCCTGTTCGATCCTCTAGGGCTGCTTGCACCTGTAACTATCAAAGGAAGACTTCTTCTCAGAGAGCTCTCCAGCAGCAATCTTGAGTGGGACAGTCCGTTGCCTCAAGACATGTACGACGATTGGAGAAAATGGCATGACTCTCTGCAGCATCTCAAAGCTCTGAGCATTCCCCGTACGTATGTTTCCTTCTCTATCTCACAAGCCAACTTTATCGAACTCTGTGTGTTCTCAGATGCTTCAGTTAAAGCTATAGCTGCAGTGGCTTACTTGAGAGTCACTCATGAAGACAACCACAATGAAGTCGGGTTTGTCATGGGTAAGGCGAAACTAGCCCCCATGCCAGAGCTCACCGTCCCGAGGTTAGAACTGTGTGCTGCAGTGCTAGCAGTGGAAATGTCTGAGCTTCTCAGAGAGGAACTAAAGCTGAAAATTGACAAGACCTCATTTTACACTGACAGCAAAGTGGTGTTAGGATACATCCACAACCAACACCGACAATTCCATGTGTATGTGAACAATCGTGTCCAGAGAATCAAGCAATCGTCTCTGCCAGATCAGTGGAAGTATGTCCCGACAGAGCACAATCCTGCTGATCATGGATCTCGCTCACTGCCAGCAGAGAAGATCTCCAGCACCACATGGTGGTCTGGTCCAGCCTTTCTCTTTGACAAAACCACTGTCACTCCTGAAAAAGGCCCATTCAAGCTCATTGATCCAGAGTCAGATGTTGAAATTCGACAGAATGTAACAACTCTTGTGACTGGCACAAACCTCAAAGCCTTGGGTTCATCACGTTTTGAACGTTTCTCAAAGTGGACCTCACTAGTCAGAGCAGTAACTTACCTATGTCATATTGCTCACAGTTTCAAGTCCAGAGACAAACGAGAATGTAAACGCTGGCATCTTTGCAAATCAAGCCTCACAGAAGAAGCTGTGACAAAAGCAGAGCACACAATCATCAAATGTGTTCAACATGAAGTGTACGCAGAAGAAATTAAGTGCATCAAGACAAAACAAGACATACCACGAAACAGTTCACTTTACAAGCTCAATCCGATCATTGACCATGAAGATCTACTTCGAGTAGGTGGACGTCTGTCAGAGTCAAAGCTACAGAGTCACGAAATCCATCCTCTGCTGATCCCAGGAAAGCATCACATTGCTACACTGCTCATTCGACATCACCACAACGCTGTTAAGCATCAAGGAAGACACTTCACTGAGGGAGCTGTGAGAGCAAGTGGCGTGTGGTTAGTGGGTGCCAAAAGATCTATCAGCAGTGTCATCCACAAATGTGTGATCTGTAGAAAGCTACGAGGCAAGACAGAGCAACAAATCATGGCAGACCTGCCCGCCGAACGTTTACAAACCGATCCCCCATTTTCCTATGTTGGCCTGGATGTATTCGGACCGTGGGAGGTTACAACATGACGCACTAAAGGTGGTCAAGCCAACAGCAAAAGATGGGCAGTGATATTCACTTGTATGTCTACAAGAGCCATTCATATTGAAGTGATTGAAACACTCAGCTCATCAAGTTTCATAAATGCTCTTCGTAGATTTTTTGCACTCAGAGGTCCTGCTAAACAGCTAAGATCCGACTGCGGAACCAACTTTGTTGGTGCATCGAAAGAGTTGAAGTTGGATCCTCCAAAGCCCAATGAGACAAGTGTGGAAGACTACTTATGCGAACAGAGGTGCTCCTGGGTTTTCAACCCTCCTCACTCATCCCACATGGGAGGCACATGGGAGCGTATGATCGGGATAGCACGACGCATACTGGACTCAATGCTCTTGCAATCAGGAAACCCCAAGTTAACCCATGAGGTCCTCACAACACTGTTGGCTGAAGTCACGGCCATTATCAATGCAAGGCCCTTGGTACCAGTCTCTTCTGATCCTGAAGCTCCTTTAATCTTGACTCCTATGACGCTTCTCACACAAAAGACTAATGCAATCCCGATTCCATCAGGGGATTTCAACAAAGCTGACATGTTCAAACATCAGTGGAAGAGAGTTCAAGTTCTTGCTGACACTTTTTGGGCCCGCTGACAAAAAGAGTACCTGAACATGCTCCAAAGTCGTCAGAAGTGGCAGCGCAACAGACCGAATCTAAAAGAAGGTGACATCATTCTTCTCAAGGACAAACAACTAAAACGGAACGAATGGCCAATGGGAATCATTGTCAAGACTCTCCCGAGCAAAGATGGAGTCGTAAGGAAGCTGGAGGTCAAGGTGTCAGGGGAGAAGACTTCAAAGACTTTTTCTAGACCTATTTCGGACTGTATACTTATTTTATCTACAGTTTAGTGTTTGTAGACACTATTTAGTGGCATTCTTAAAATAATACCAGGCGGGGAGTGTGTTGTATCATTTTTACATGTTGTTAATCATCCAGTCCACTAGAGGGCGTACAGTTCTGTAGCAGTGTTAGTTTCCGCCACTAGGTGGCAAGAGCAAGAGACCGCTTGCACAGTGTCAACAACAGCAGCATGAGATTGTGTCCTGCTCAATCTGCAGCCATCCACTCTTTTCCAGCCCTTTGAGTGGCAATATGAGTAAGTTTTGTTGTTAGATGGGATGTTTAGACATGGTATACATGACCATTTGCATAATTTTGTGGAGATTTATCTGAGAGATGCCAGATGATAGCTAAGCCTATTCTTAGTCAATGTAATGTGTCTGCTAACCTACAGCTAGCGCTGTATAGCACCTTTTGTGCACATTGTCTTTCATTTCTAGTTTCTAATACACGTCTGTATTTTCTGTCTTTTCAGTTTCACACTTTTTTGCATTAAATCCTTGCCCAAAACGACACCTGCCTGTTCCTTGGAGGAAATTATGCAAGAGAGAGTTTAGCTGGCTGTGAATCTCAATTAGGGCACAGGTCACATTGGGTGCAACAGTACAGACTTTATACATAAATACCAGACATATTTTGATGCCATATCTTGCATTCTTAGGGGAGTCTGATTATAGGTGCAGAATGCATAGATTGTGTTAACTGATGACAATTTTAGTTCAGTTATTACTTTATGGTTAAACTGTTTCACATGCTTAATTTAGTGTCATTTGCATTATTATAATTTAGACAGACACAGTATTTGGTTATTTTAAGTTAATGTGTTCATAAAAGCTAAAGACAAAAATAGGAGCCTGTCGCTTTAAGAAAGTGCGCCGGTCTGTGTAATGCTCGGTACTGTGTGGGGGAGACGGCCTGAGAGTCGAGAGGAGCTCAGGTTTTTCTGACCATGTCATGTTGTAGCGTGCCGATGTGAAAAAAA